>NC_134884.1:367500-422500 GCF_041734735.1 Babylonia areolata
CTGACACCCCCACCTCCACCCCTCCCACCCCCCATCAGTTGGTGGCTGACACCCCCACCTCCACCCCTCCCTCTCCCCATCAGTTGGTGGCTGACACCCCCACCTCCACCCCTCCCTCTCCCCATCAGTTGGTGGCTGACACCCCCACCTCCACCCCTCCCTCTCCCCATCAGTTGGTGGCTGACACCCCCACCTCCACCCCTCCCTCTCCCCATCAGTTGGTGGCTGACACCCCCACCTCCACCCCTCCCTCTCCCCATCAGTTGGTGGCTGACACCCCCACCTCCACCCCTCCCTCTCCCCATCAGTTGGTGGCTGACACCCCCACCTCCACCCCTCCCTCTCCCCATCAGTTGGTGGCTGACACCCCCACCTCCACCCCTCCCACCCCCCATCAGTTGGTGGCTGACACCCCCACCTCCACCCCTCCCTCTCCCCATCAGTTGGTGGCTGACATTCTGGTTGTGGTAATGTAGCGGTACTTCATGCATGACAGTGCTGTGGAATCACGAACAGCCAGCAGGCAGTTACACAGAATGACAAACATTGAGGAAGGGCACACACAACCAGTTACATCAACTGACAATATTGAGGAAGTGCAGACTGTTGACAAAGGGCAGATCATTCCCACGCACGCTGAGCTGAGGAAATAATGACGACTTTGTACGATCAGTGGCGCTACAAAGTCCGGACCACCAGTGAACTCCCGTGACATATCAAATTATTCCTCATTTACTGCGGGGAGTTGTGGCTGCACGTTGTTGTGTTGCTCTGATGCAGAGAGTGGTGAGGCTGTGATCACAAGCACCCCACCGCACGGGGAAAGGTTTTCATGTCACTATCAACATGGAGATTGATGGCGTGACCGACATTTTCCCTGCCTGTTGTAACGTCTGATGACTAGGACATTCCTCCCCCCTCTTGAACCCTACAACACCCCCTCTCTCCCCCTGTACCCCACAACACACCCCTCTCTCCCTCCCCCTGTACCCCACACCACACCCCTCTGTCCCCCTGTACCCCACAACACCCCCCTCTCTCCCCCTGTACCCCACAACACCCCCCTCTCTCCCCCTGTACCCCACAACACACCCCTCTCTCCCCCGCCCTGTACCCCACAACACACCCCTCTCTCCCCCTGTACCCCACAACACACCCCTCTCCCTCCCCCTGTACCCCACAACACACCCCACTCTCCCTCCCCCTGTACCCCACAACACACCCCTCTCTCCCCCTGTACCCCACAACACACCCCACTCTCCCCCTGTACCCCACAACACACCCCTCTCTCCCCCTGTACCCCACAACACACCCCTCTCTCCCCCTGTACCCCACAACACACCCCTCTCTCCCTCCCCCTGTACCCCACAACACACCCCTCTCTCCCTCCCCCCTGTACCCCACAACACACCCCTCTCCCGCCCTGTACCCCACAACACACCCCTCTCTCCCTCCCCCTGTACCCCACACCACACCCCTCTCTCCCTCCCCCTATACCCCACACCACACCCCTCTCTCCCCCTGTACCCCACAACACACCCCTCTCTCCCTCCCCCTGTACCCCACAACACACCACTCTCCCTCCCCCTGTACCCCACAACACACCCCTCTCTCCCTCCCCCTGTACCCCACAACACACCCCTCTCTCCCCCTGTACCACACAACACACCCCTCTCCCTCCCCCTGTACCCCACAACACACCCCTCTCTCCCCCTGTACCCCACAACACACCCCTCTCTCCCTCCCCCTGTACCCCACAACACACCCCTCTCCCTCCCCCTGTACCCCACAACACACCCCTCTCCCTCCCCCTGTACCCCACAACACACCCCACTCTCCCTCCCCCTGTACCCCACAACACACCCCTCTCTCCCTCCCCCTGTACCCCACAACACACCCCTCTCTCCCCCTGTACCCCACAACACACCCCTCTCCCTCCCCCTGTACCCCACAACACACCACTCTCCCTCCCCCTGTACCCCACAACACACCTTTCTCTCCCCCTGTACCCCACAACACACCCCTCTCCCTCCCCCTGTACCCCACAACACACCCCTCTCCCTCCCCCTGTACCCCACAACACACCCCTCTCCCCCTGTACCCCACAACACCCCTCTCTCTCCCCCTGTTCCCCACAACACCCCCTCTCTCCCTCTGTACCCCACAATACCCCCCTCTCCCTCCCTGTACCCCACAACACCCCCACTCTCCCCAGACCCCACAACATCTCCCCCCCTCTTTTCCCCAGACCCCACATCTGCCCCCCTCTTTTCCCCGGATCCCACATCTCCCCCCCTCTTTTCCCCAGACCCCACATCTCCCCCCCTCTTTTCCCCAGACCCCACATCTCCCCCCCTCTTTTCCCCGGATCCCACATCTCCCCCCTCTTTTCCTCGGATCCCACATCTCCCCCCCTCTTTTCCTCGGATCCCACAAATTCCCCCCCTCTTTTCCCTAGACCCCACAACATCTCCCCCCCTCTTTTCCCTAGACCCCACAACATCTCCCCCCCTCTTTTCCCCGGACCCCACAACATCTCCCCCCCTCTTTTCCCCGGACCCCACAACATCTCCCCCCCTCTTTTCCCTGGATCCCACATCTCCCCCCCTCTTTTCCCCGGACCCCACAACATCTCCCCCCCTCTTTTCCCCGGACCCCACAACATCTCCCCCCCTCTTTTCCCTAGACCCCACAACATCTCCCCCCCTCTTTTCCCTGGACCCCACAACATCTCCCCCCCTCTTTTCCCTGGACCCCACAACATCTCCCCCCCTCTTTTCCCCGGACCCCACAACATCTCCCCCCCTCTTTTCCCTGGACCCCACAACATCTCCCCCCCTCTTTTCCCCGGACCCCACAACATCTCCCCCCCTCTTTTCCCTAGACCCCACAACATCTCCCCCCCTCTTTTCCCCGGACCCCACAACATCTCCCCCCCTCTTTTCCATGGACCCCACATCTCCCCCCCTCTTTCCCCCGGATCCCACATCTCCCCCCCTCTTTTCCCCGGACCCCAGCACAGACCCCTCTCTGCCTCAGCTCTCCCCCCTCTCCACAGAACACTCCACAGAACACCCCGTCACCCCCAGCCCTTCCTCCTGGACCACAGAAGACAAGACATGAGGAGACAACCCAGACAGGCCTTACTTACCCGGGTGGTGGCGGGCTTACACTTATGGGAACCCGCGAACACGTTCTCCTCAGTGCTGTCCAGCGAAGGGCACTGGTCAATGTCCACCTTCTGCAGGTCAATGTCGATACCGCTCGTCCCCCTGGACACACACCAACACTCCATGCACTGAAAACTGACCTGGGCTTTTATCACACACTGACTGAGTCGTCACCAACACTCCATGCTCTGAAAACTGACGTGGGCTTTTATCACACACTGACTGAGTCGTCACCCTGGACACACACCAACACTCCATGCACTGAAAACTGACCTGGGCTTTTATCACACACTGAGTCGTCACCAACACTCCATGCTCTGAAAACTGACGTGGGCTTTTATCACACATTGACTGAGTCGTCACCCTGGCCACACACCAACACTCCATGCACTGAAAACTGACCTGGGCTTTTATCACACACTGACTGAGTCGTCACCCTGGCCACACACCAACACTCCATGCACTGAAAACTAGTCAGACTGACTGACTTGTAAACTTACAGTCCACTGCAATGGGATGTCATTTACAGCTTGTTCTTTTGTGAAAGACTATAAACCTCAAACTGCACTGGCTCTTAGTGCTGCCTCCTTGGGGGCTAGTTGGCCTTTGGGGACCATCCCAACGCCAACTGTCCTGAAGCCCTCTTGGCCGAGAGATGTAACGTGGGCATGACCCTGTCTACTATTGATAAATTCTAACAAAGTCTGGAGAGCTGTTGTCTCCTCTGCTGTTCTGATGGTCAAAGTCGAGCATGACTGACTATGATACATAGTAAACATGTCACATGCTCCTGTGAGGGAAACCTTTCAAATGCACACATACTCTTGGAGCGTGAGGATCTAAAGCCTTTTCTTCAAAGATAGTTAGTGAGGATCTAAAGCCTTTTCTTCAGATTGTTGGTGAGGATCGACAGTTTCTTGACACTGTGAAAATAACTGAACAGTTCACTTCACAGTCCTGTTGGACTGTCGAAGGTCATGTAATTCGTTCTTCCTAGCTGTCCCAGTTCAAACCTTCTCTTCTTCCTTCACATCCAGAGCTCTACATGTTATCATCATTGATATCATCATCACCGTCGTCACCTTCTTCCTCAGCATGACAATGCATCATCATCATCATGATAATGATGATGTTGGTGACAATGATGATAATGAAAAAGATAATGATGATGGCGACGACGACAACAATGATGATGAAGATGAAGATGAAGACGATGACGATGACGATGACCACTCACTCCACGTGTCACTCACTTGAACTTGGGTGTGCCGTTGGTGTAGGCGAAGAAGGGGACAGTGTAGGTCATCATCCAGATGTCGCCGCCACCACAGTCAAAATAGGGCAGGCTCCAGTGGCCGTCCTTGTAGCGCACACTGACCACTGTGTCCACCTCCTTCGCCATGTGCATTGACTGGTTGTAGCGCCACTGCACTGTCCCTGAACACACAGTGGTCAGTCTGTCTGGTCAGTTTATTTCTCTGGTATCTGAACACACAGTGGTCCCCTATAGACCACTGACAACAATGACGTATCCCCTACAGACCACTGACAATAATGAATAACCCCTACAGACCACTGACAACAATGAATATCCCCTACAGACCACTGACAACAATAATGAATAACCCCTACAGACCACTGACAACAATAATGAATAACCCCTACAGACCACAGACAACAATGAATAACCCCTACAGACCACAGACAACAATGAATAACCCCTACAGACCACTGACAACAACAATGAATAACCCCTATAGACCACAGACAACAATGAATAACCCCTACAGACCACAGACAACAATGAATAACCCCTACAGACCACTGACAATAATGAATAACCCCTACAGACCACAGACAACAATGATTAAACCCTACAGACCACTGACAATAATGAACATCTCCTACAGACCACTGACAACAATGAATATACCCTACAGACCACTGACAACAATAATGAATAACCCCTACAGACCACTGACAACAATGAATAACCCTTACAGACCACTGACAACAATGAATAACCCCTACAGACCACAGACAACAATGAATAACCCCTACAGACCACTGACAACAATGAATAACCCCTACAGACCACTGACAACAACAATGAATAACCCCTACAGACCACTGACAACAACAATGAATAACCCCTACAGACCACTGACAACAATGATGAATAACCCCTACAGACCACTGACAACAATGAATAACCCCTACAGACCACTGACAACAATGAATATCCCCTACAGACCACTGACAACAATAATGAATAACCCCTACAGACCACTGACAACAATGAATAACCCCTACAGACCACTGACAACAACAATGAATAACCCCTACAGACCACTGACAACAATGAATAACCCCTACAGACCACTGACAACAATGAATAACCCCTACAGACCACTGACAACAACAATGAATAACCCCTACAGACCACTGACAACAACAATGAATAACCCCTACAGACCACTGACAACAACGAATAACCCCTACAGACCACAGACAACAATGAATAACCCCTACAGACCACAGACAACAATGTATAACCCCTACAGACATCTGACAACAATGAATAACCCTTACAGACCACAGACAACAATGAATAACACCTACAGACCACAGACAACAATGAATAACCCCTACAGACCACAGACAACAATGAATAACCCCTACAGACCACAGACAACAATGAATATCCCCTACAGACCACAGACAACAACGTATAACCCCTACAGACCACAGACAACAACAATGTATAACCCCTACAGACCACTGACAATAATGAATAACCCCTACAGACCACAGACAACAATGAATAACCCCTACAGACCACAGACAACAATGAATAACCCCTACAGACCACAGACAACAACAATGAATAACCCCTACAGACCACAGACAACAATGAATATCCCCTACAGACCACTGACAACAATGAGTAACCCCTACAGACAACAATGAATAACCCCTACAGACCACAGACAACAATGAATAACCCCTACAGACCACAGACAACAACAATGAATAACCCCTACAGACATCTGACAATAATGAATAACCCCTACAGACCACAGACAATAATGAATAACCCCTACAGACCACTGACAACAATGAGTAACCCCTACAGACAACAATGAATAACCCCTACAGACCACAGACAACAATGAATAACCCCTACAGACCACAGACAACAACAATGAATAACCCCTACAGACCACAGACAACAATGAATAACCCCTACAGACCACAGACAACAATGAATAACCCCTACAGACCACTGACGACAATGAATAACCCCTACAGACCACAGACAACAATGAATATCCCCTACAGACCACTGACAACAATGAATAACCCCTACAGACCACAGACAACAATGAATAACCCCTACAGACCACAGACAACAACGTATAACCCCTACAGACATCTGACAACAATGAATAACCCCTACAGACCACTGACAACAATGAGTAACCCCTACAGACCACTGACAACAATGAATAACCCCTACAGACCACTGACAACAACAATGAATAACCCCTACAGACCACTGACAACAATGAGTAACCCCTACAGACAACAATGAATAACCCCTACAGACCACTGACAACAATGAGTAACCCCTACAGACCACAGACAACAATGAATAACCCCTACAGACCACAGACAACAACAATGAATAACCCCTACAGACATCTGACAATAATGAATAACCCCTACAGACCACAGACAACAATGAATAACCCCTACAGACCACTGACGACAATGAATAACCCCTACAGACCACAGACAACAATGAATATCCCCTACAGACCACTGACAACAATGAATAACACCTACAGACCACAGACAACAACAATGAATAACCCCTACAGACATCTGACAATAATGAATAACCCCTACAGACCACAGACAACAATGAATAACCCCTACAGACCACTGACGACAATGAATAACCCCTACAGACCACAGACAACAATGAATATCCCCTACAGACCACAGACAACAATGAATAACCCCTACAGACCACAGACAACAATGAATAACCCCTACAGACCACAGACAACAATGAATAACCCCTACAGACCACTGACAACAATGAATAACCCCTACAGACCACTGACAACAATGAGTAACCCCTACAGACCACAGACAACAATGAATAACCCCTACAGACCACAGACAACAACAATGAATAACCCCTACAGACATCTGACAATAATGAATAACCCCTACAGACCACAGACAACAATGAATAACCCCTACAGACCACTGACAACAATGAATAACCCCTACAGACCACAGACAACAATGAATAACCCCTACAGACCACAGACAACAATGTATAACCCCTACAGACATCTGACAACAATGAATAACCCTTACAGACCACAGACAACAATGAATAACCCCTACAGACCACAGACAACAATGAATAACCCCTACAGACCACAGACAACAATGAATAACCCCTACAGACCACAGACAACAATGAATAACCCCTACAGACCACAGACAACAATGAATAACCCCTACAGACCACAGACAATAATGAATAACCCCTACAGACCACTGACAACAATGAGTAACCCCTACAGACAACAATGAATAACCCCTACAGACCACAGACAACAATGAATAACCCCTACAGACCACAGACAACAATGAATATCCCCTACAGACCACAGACAACAACAATGAATAACCCCTACAGACATCTGACAATAATGAATAACCCCTACAGACCACAGACAACAATGAATAACCCCTACAGACCACTGACGACAATGAATAACCCCTACAGACCACAGACAACAATGAATATCCCCTACAGACCACTGACAACAATGAATAACACCTACAGACCACAGACAACAATGAATAACCCCTACAGACCACAGACAACAATGAATAACCCCTACAGACCACAGACAACAACAACGTATCACCCCTACAGACATCTGACAACAATGAATAACCCCTACAGACCAAGGACAATAATGAATAACCCCTACAGACCACAGACAACAACAATGAATAACCCCTACAGACCACTGACAACAATGAGTAACCCCTACAGACCACAGACAACAATGAATAACCCCTACAGACCACAGACAACAACAATGAATAACCCCTACAGACATCTGACAATAATGAATAACCCCTACAGACCACAGACAACAATGAATAACCCCTACAGACCACTGACGACAATGAATAACCCCTACAGACCACAGACAACAATGAATAACCCCTACAGACCACAGACAACAATGAATAACCCCTACAGACCACTGACAACAATGAATAACACCTACAGACCACAGACAACAATGAATAACCCCTACAGACCACTGACAACAATGAATAACACCTACAGACCACAGACAACAATGAATAACCCCTACAGATATCTGACAATAATGAATAACCCCTTCAGACCACAGACAACAATGAATAACCCCTACAGACATCTGACAACAATGAATAACCCCTACAGACCACTGACAACAATGAATAACCCCTACAGACCACAGACAACAATGAATAACCCCTACAGACCACAGACAACAATGAATAACCCCTACAGACCACTGACAACAATGAATAACCCCTACAGACCACTGACAACAATGAGTAACCCCTACAGACCACAGACAACAATGAATAACCCCTACAGACCACAGACAACAACAATGAATAACCCCTACAGACATCTGACAATAATGAATAACCCCTACAGACCACAGACAACAATGAATAACCCCTACAGACCACTGACAACAATGAATAACCCCTACAGACCACAGACAACAATGAATAACCCCTACAGACCACAGACAACAATGTATAACCCCTACAGACATCTGACAACAATGAATAACCCTTACAGACCACAGACAACAATGAATAACCCCTACAGACCACAGACAACAATGAATAACCCCTACAGACCACAGACAACAATGAATAACCCCTACAGACCACAGATAATAATGAATAACCCCTACAGACCACAGACAACAATGAATAACCCCTACAGACCACAGACAATAATGAATAACCCCTACAGACCACAGACAACAATGAATAACCCCTACAGACAACAATGAATAACCCCTACAGACCACAGACAATAATGAATAACCCCTACAGACCACTGACAACAATGAGTAACCCCTACAGACAACAATGAATAACCCCTACAGACCACAGACAACAATGAATAACCCCTACAGACCACAGACAACAATGAATAACCCCTACAGACCACAGACAACAACAACGTATCACCCCTACAGACATCTGACAACAATGAATAACCCCTACAGACCACTGACAATAATGAATAACCCCTACAGACCACTGACAACAATGAATAACCCCTACAGACCACTGACAACAATGAGTAACCCCTACAGACCACAGACAACAATGAATAACCCCTACAGACCACAGACAACAACAATGAATAACCCCTACAGACATCTGACAATAATGAATAACCCCTACAGACCACAGACAACAATGAATAACCCCTACAGACCACAGACAACAATGAATAACCCCTACAGACCACAGACAACAATGAATAACCCCTACAGACCACTGACAACAATGAATAACACCTACAGACCACAGACAACAATGAATAACCCCTACAGACCACTGACAACAATGAATAACCCCTACAGACCACTGACAACAACAATGAATAACCCCTACAGACCACAGACAACAATGAATAACCCCTACAGACCACTGACAACAATGAATAACACCTACAGACCACAGACAACAATGAATAACCCCTACAGATATCTGACAATAATGAATAACCCCTTCAGACCACAGACAACAATGAATAACCCCTACAGACCACAGACAACAATGTATAACCCCTACAGACATCTGACAATGATGAATAACCCCTACAGACCACAGACAACAATGAATAACCCCTACAGACCACAGACAACAACAATGAATAACCCCTACAGACCACTGACGACAATGAATAACCCCTACAGACCACTGACAACAACAATGAATAACCCCTACAGACCACAGACAACAATGAATAACCCCTACAGACCACAGACAACAATGAATAACACCTACAGACCACAGACAACAATGTATAACCCCTACAGACATCTGACAATAATGAATAACCCCTTCAGACCCAGACGACAGCTTGGTGACGCAGCAGACGACTGCCTGTCTTCGTCAACCTTCTGGTCTGGTCCCTCCTTGCTTCTCCCCCCACCACTTCCCTCTCTGTTTCCTTCACCTCTCTCCCTCCCTCTCTCTCCTCAACCACTTTCACTCTCTCTAATATCAGCAACAGAAGAAGAAGAAGCAGCAACAATCATCTTTTTATACGTTTAAAATAGTTACAATAAGGAACGTTTGCCACTGAATGTAGCAATGTGTGTGTGTGTGTGTGTGTGTGCGTGTGTGTGTGTCTGTGTGTGTGAGTGAGAGAGAGAGAGAGGGAGAGGGTTGGGGGGCAGACAGGGGGGGGGGGGGGGTTAAGGGGGTGACTGCTGTGTGCTGTGTGGTTGAAGAACGGTGATGATGATGCCATGTCTTCCGTGTCCTGTGCTCACACACTCTGCTCTTGTCTCCTACCGACATTAAATTCCATTTTATTTTAGCCCCCCTCCCACCCACCCTCAATCCACTCCAATTCCCATCATTCATCCCCCCCCCACGCCCCCTATCCCCACCACATGATGGACATGGCTGCCTCCTCGCCCTGACGACAGCCGTGACAACCTGTCACCCCCACACTCCTTCCCCACGCTCCATACACCGTCCACTCCTTCAGCCTTCACTCAGCCAAGAATCACTGGGGACCACTCTCAACAACTAGTCGTCAGCTTCCTCCAGATCTGTGTGTAAAAGCAAGAGTGTGTTCGAAAATGAAGTATGATTGCCAATTTTGCAGGACAAAAATATATCAAACGCTTAAAAGCCCACTAGTTCGGACGAATGAACGTGGTATTGCAGCCAACGAAGGAAGAAATCTAGCACTGTGCTATCCGTTCTTCTGATAGCTCATGGTGACATTCCTTGATTCTTGGAAAACAAAGTGTGAGCTGATAAACTGGTACAATAAAATGTGTTCTCTTTAAAGTTCATGGTTACAGTTGTTCATTTTCGGAAAACAAACAGGTGCATGATAAGGAATTACAATGCAGTTCTCTCTCGGGTTCATTGTATGAGTTGCTGATTGTTGGAAAACAAATGGTGACCGGAGAAACTGTCCACAAAGTCAAGGGTTGCAGACTGCTTCATCTTCTTCATTTCCTTTTCCTTCTCAAGTTCTCACACTGCTGACAGACTGTGGGAAAGAAATCACTAGAAGTAATCATGAAATAGGTGAAAAAAGGATATGAAGCATTTACATAATAAAGTGAAAACAAAGTCTGCATCTCCCCCACCTCCCCTACTCCGTCCCAGTGTCAGCCGACCACCAGGATCAGTGACCACAGCCATTTGATGCAGTGCTCCACTGCACTTCACAACACTCCGTAGTTAGTACTCCCCTACACTACAACACTCCGTATTTAGTGCTCCCCTACACTAACAACACTCTCTAGTTAGTGCTCCCCTACACTAACAACACTCTCTAGTTAGTGCTCCCCTACACTTCACAACACTCTCTAGTTAGTGCTCCCCTACACTTCACAACACTCTCTAGTTAGTGCTCCCCTACACTTCACAACACTCCCTAGTTAGTGCTCCCCTACACTTCACAACACTCCCTAGTTAGTGCTCCCCTACACTAACAACACTCCCTAGTTAGTGCTCCCCTACACTTCACAACAATCCGTAGTTATTGCTCCCCTACACTTCACAACACTCCCTAGTTAGTGCTCCCCTACACTTCACAACACTCCCTAGTTAGTGCTCCCCTACACTTCACAACACTCCCTAGTTAGTGCTCCCCTACACTAACAACACTCCCTAGTTAGTGCTCCCCTACACTTCACAACAATCCGTAGTTATTGCTCCCCTACACTTCACAACACTCCCTAGCTAGTGCTCCCCTACACTAACAACACTCCCTTGTTAGTGCTCCCCTACACTAACAACACTCTCTACTTATTGCTCCCCTACACTACAACACTCCGTAGTTAGTGCTCCCCTACACTAACAACACTCTCTAGTTAGTGCTCCCCTACACTTCACAACACTCCCTAGTTAGTGCTCCCCTACACTACAACACTCCGTAGTTAGTGCTCCCCTACACTACAACACTCCGTAGTTAGTGCTCCCCTACACTACAACACTCCGTAGTTAGTGCTCCCCTACACTTCACAACACTCTCTAGTTAGTGCTCCCCTACACTAACAACACTCCCTAGTTAGTGCTCCCCTACACTTCACAACACTCCCTAGTTAGTGCTCCCCTACACTACAACACTCCGTAGTTATTGCTCACCTACACTACACAAATCTACCTACTTAATGCTCCCCTACACTAACAACACTCCGTAGTTATTGCTCCCTTACACTACAACACTCCGTAGTTAGTGCTCCCCTACACTACAACACTCCGTAGTTAGTGCTCCCCTACACTTCACAACACTCCCTAGTTATTGCTCCCCTACACTTCACAACACTCCCTTGTTAGTGATCTCCTACACTTCACAACACTCTCTAGTTAGTGCTTCCCTACACTAACAACACACGCTAGTTAGTGCTCCCCTACACTACAACACTCCCTAGTTATTGCTCCCCTACACTTCACAACACTCTCTAGTTCGTGCTCCCTACACTTCACAACACTCCCTAGTTAGTGCTCCCCTACACTTCACAACACTCCCTAGTTAGTGCTCCCCTACACTAACAACACTCCCTAGTTAGTGCTCCCCTACACTTCACAACAATCCGTAGTTATTGCTCCCCTACACTTCACAACACTCCCTAGTTAGTGCTCCCCTACACTTCACAACACTCCCTAGTTAGTGCTCCCCTACACTTCACAACACTCCCTAGTTAGTGCTCCCCTACACTAACAACACTCCCTAGTTAGTGCTCCCCTACACTTCACAACAATCCGTAGTTATTGCTCCCCTACACTTCACAACACTCCCTAGCTAGTGCTCCCCTACACTAACAACACTCCCTTGTTAGTGCTCCCCTACACTAACAACACTCTCTACTTATTGCTCCCCTACACTACAACACTCCGTAGTTAGTGCTCCCCTACACTAACAACACTCTCTAGTTAGTGCTCCCCTACACTTCACAACACTCCCTAGTTAGTGCTCCCCTACACTACAACACTCCGTAGTTAGTGCTCCCCTACACTACAACACTCCGTAGTTAGTGCTCCCCTACACTACAACACTCCGTAGTTAGTGCTCCCCTACACTTCACAACACTCTCTAGTTAGTGCTCCCCTACACTAACAACACTCCCTAGTTAGTGCTCCCCTACACTTCACAACACTCCCTAGTTAGTGCTCCCCTACACTACAACACTCCGTAGTTATTGCTCACCTACACTACACAAATCTACCTACTTAATGCTCCCCTACACTAACAACACTCCGTAGTTATTGCTCCCTTACACTACAACACTCCGTAGTTAGTGCTCCCCTACACTACAACACTCCGTAGTTAGTGCTCCCCTACACTTCACAACACTCCCTAGTTATTGCTCCCCTACACTTCACAACACTCCCTTGTTAGTGATCTCCTACACTTCACAACACTCTCTAGTTAGTGCTTCCCTACACTAACAACACACGCTAGTTAGTGCTCCCCTACACTACAACACTCCCTAGTTATTGCTCCCCTACACTTCACAACACTCTCTAGTTCGTGCTCCCTACACTTCACAACACTCTCTGGTTAGTGCTCCCCTACACTTCACAACACTCCCTAGTTAGTGCTCCCCTACACTAACAACACTCCCTAGTTAGTGCTCCCCTACACTAACAACACTCTCTAGTTAGTGCTCCCCTACACTAACAACACTCCCTAGTTAGTGCTCCCCTACACTAACAACTCTCTATTTAGTGCTCCCCTACACTAACAACACTCTCTAGTTAGTGCTCCCCTACACTACAACACTCCCTAGTTATTGCTCCCCTACACTACAACACTCCCTAGTTAGTGCTCCCCTACACTACAACACTCCCTAGTTATTGCTCCCCTACACTTCACAACACTCCCTAGTTATTGCTCTCCTACACTTCACAACACTCTCTAGTTAGTGCTCCCCTACACTACAACACTCCGTAGTTATTGCTCACCTACACTACACAAATCTACCTAGTTAATGCTCCCCTACACTACAACACTCCGTAGTTATTGCTCCCTTACACTACAACACTCCGTAGTTAGTGCTCCCCTACACTACAACACTCCGTAGTTAGTGCTCCCCTACACTTCACAACACTCCCTAGTTATTGCTCCCCTACACTTCACAACACTCCCTTGTTAGTGATCTCCTACACTTCACAACACTCTCTAGTTAGTGCTTCCCTACACTAACAACACTCGCTAGTTAGTGCTCCCCTACACTACAACACTCCCTAGTTATTGCTCCCCTACACTTCACAACACTCTCTAGTTAGTGCTCCCTACACTTCACAACACTCTCTGGTTAGTGCTCCCCTACACTTCACAACACTCCCTAGTTAGTGCTCCCCTACACTAACAACACTCCCTAGTTAGTGCTCCCCTACACTAACAACACTCCCTAGTTAGTGCTCCCCTACACTAACAACTCTCTATTTAGTGCTCCCCTACACTAACAACACTCCCTAGTTAGTGCTCCCCTACACTAACAACACTCTCTAGTTAGTGCTCCCCTACACTAACAACACTCCCTAGTTAGTGCTCCCCTACACTAACAACTCTCTATTTAGTGCTCCCCTACACTAACAACACTCTCTAGTTAGTGCTACCCTACACTACAACACTCCCTAGTTATTGCTCCCCTACACTACAACACTCCGTAGTTATTGCTCCCCTACACTTCACAACACTCCCTAGTTATTGCTCCCCTACACTACAACACTCCGTAGTTATTGCTCCCCTACACTACACAAATCTACCTAGTTAGTGCTCCCCTACACTTCACAACACTCCCTAGTTAGTGCTCCCCTACACTACAACACTCCGTAGTTATTGCTCCCCTACACTACACAAATCTACCTAGTTAGTGCTCCCCTACACTAACAACACTCCCTAGTTAGTGCTCCCCTACACTACAACACTCCCTAGTTAGTGCTCCCCTACACTACACAAATCTACCTAGTTAGTGCTCCCCTACACTAACAACACTCTCTAGTTAGTGCTCCCCTACACTACACAAATCTACCTAGTTAGTGCTCCCCTACACTACAACACTCCGTAGTTATTGCTCCCCTACACTTCACAACACTCCGTAGTTAGTGCTCCCCTACACTACAACACTCCGTAGTTAGTGCTCCCCTACACTAACAACACTCTCTAGTTAGTGCTCCCCTACACTTCACAACACTCCCTAGTTAGTGCTCCCCTACACTAACAACACTCTCTAGTTAGTGCTCCCCTACACTTCACAACACTCCCTAGTTAGTGCTCCCCTACACTAACAACACTCCCTAGTTAGTGCTCCCCTACACTTCACAACACTCCCTAGTCAGTGCTCCCCTACACTTCACAACACTCCCTAGTTAGTGCTCCCCTACACTACGCAACACTCCCCAGTCAGTGCTCCCCTACACTACAACACTCCGTAGTTATTGCTCCCCTACACTTCACAACACTCTCTAGTTAGTGATCCCCTACACTTCACAACACTCCCTAGTTAGTGCTCCCCTACACTAACAACACTCCGTAGTTAGTGCTCCCCTACACTTCACAACACTCCGTAGTTATTGCTCCCCTACACTTCACAACACTCCGTAGTTAGTGCTCCCCTACACTTCACAACACTCCCTAGTTAGTGCTCCCCTACACTAACAACACTCTCTAGTTAGTGCTCCCCTACACTAACAACACTCTCTAGTTATTGCTCCCCTACACTAACAACACTCCGTAGTTAGTGCTCCCCTACACTAACAACACTCTCTAGTTATTGCTCCCCTACACTTCACAACACTCCCTAGTTTGTGCTCCCCTACACTACAACACTCCGTAGTTAGTGCTCCCCTACACTCACAACACTCCGTAGTTAGTGCTCCCCTACACTACGCAACACTCCCTAGTTATTGCTCCCCTACACTTCACAACACTCCGTAGTTAGTGCTCCCCTACACTTCACAACACTCTCTAGTTAGTGCTCCCCTACACTACAACACTCCGTAGTTAGTGCTCCCCTACACTTCACAACACTCCCTAGTTATTGCTCCCCTACACTTCACAACACTCCCTTGTTAGTGATCTCCTACACTTCACAACACTCTCTAGTTAGTGCTTCCCTACACTAACAACACTCCCTAGTTAGTGCTCCCCTACACTACAACACACCCTAGTTATTGCTCCCCTACACTTCACAACACTCTCTGGTTAGTGCTCCCCTACACTTCACAACACTCTCTAGTTAGTGCTCCCCTACACTAACAACACTCCCTAGTTAGTGCTCCCCTACACTAACAACACTCCCTAGTTAGTGCTCCCCTACACTAACAACACTCCCTAGTTAGTGCTCCACTACGCTAACAACACTCCCTAGTTAGTGCTCCACTACACCAACAACACTCCCTAGTTAGTGCTCCACTACACTAACAACACTCCCTAGTTAGTGCTCCACTACACTAACAACACTCCCTAGTTAGTGCTCCCCTACACTCTCTAGTTAGTGCTCCCCTACACTTCAGAACACTCTCTGGTTAGTGCTCCCCTACACTTTACAACACTCTCTAGTTAGTGCTCCCCTACACTAACAACACTCCCTAGTTAGTGCTCCCCTACACTAACAACACTCCCTAGTTAGTGCTCCACTACACTAACAACACTCCCTAGTTAGTGCTCCCCTACACTAACAACACTCTCTAGTTAGTGCTCCCCTACACTAACACCACTCCCTAGTTAGTGCTCCCCTACACTACAACACTCCCTAGTTAGTGCTCCCCTACACTACAACACTCCCTAGTTATTGCTCCCCTACACTTCAGAAAACTCCCTAGTTAGTGCTCCCCTACACTTCACAACACTCTCTAGTTAGTGCTCCCCTACACTACAACACTCCGTAGTTATTGCTCCCCTACACTACATAAATCTACCTAGTTAATGCTCCCCTACACTAACAACACTCCGTAGTTAGTGCTCCCCTACACTACAACACTCCGTAGTTATTGCTCCCCTACACTACATAAATCTACCTAGTTAATGCTCCCCTACACTACAACACTCCGTAGTTATTGATCCCATACATTACACAAATCCACCTAGTTAGTGCTCCCCTTCACTAACAACACTCCCTAGTTAGTGCTCCCCTACACTACAACACTCCCTAGTTAGTGCTCCCCTACACTACACAAATCTACCTAGTTAGTGCTCCCCTACACTAACAACACTCTCTAGTTAGTGCTCCCCTACACTACAACACTCCGTAGTTATTGCTCCCCTACACTACAACACTCCCTAGTTATTGCTCCCCTACACTTCACAACACTCCCTAGTTATTGCTCCCCTACACTTCACAACACTCCCTAGTTAGTGCTCCCCTACACTACGCAACACTCCCTGGTTAGTGCTCCCCTACACTTCACAACACTCCCTAGTTAGTGCTCCCCTACACTACAACACTCCGTAGTTAGTGCCCCCCTACACTTCTTAACACTCTCTAGTTAGTGCTCCCCTACACTAACAACACTCCCTAGTTAGTGCTCCCCTACACTTCACAACACTCTCTAGTTAGTGCTCCCCTACACTACGCAACACTCCCTAGTTAGCCTTGCTTCCTTGCTTATTCAAATATTGATTTATACACTAATTAATTCGTGTATATATATTGAGTAATTGAGTATATCATTATTTACAGATATTCACTTCCATGCATTCGTTTAATTAATTGATTTAAAAGTAATTGTGTAATCAATTAACCAATTAGTTATTTACTTTTTCATGTATTCATTTACACATATGTATTTTTCTCTCTCATGTATCCATTTCTTCATTCCTGTGTTGTCTGTCAAACGCTGATGTCACCCCGGAGAGGCTTCCAGTCTACCATCCCGTTCTGGCCTGGTCTGCGCTCCTTGGTCGGTTCTATCTTCTGATTGGCTCTTCTGTAAGTTCTGTCTTCTGATTGGCTCTTCTGACAGTTCTGCCCTGTGATTGGCTCCTGGCAAATTTGTGATTGGCTCCTCTGGCCGTTCTGTCCTGTGATTGGCTGGCTGGCTCTTGATGCACTTCCCCGCATGCTGCTAGACCGTTAAGACAGTGCGGTCAACCAAAGGTTCCTGGTCCCCAGAAAATTGGTGTCTCCTGACTTCGATGCATTTTTTTTAGAGGTGGGGCTGAGGGGGCCTTGGGAGGGGTGGTGGTGGTAGGAGGTTGTCTTGGGAGGGGTGGTGGTGGTAGGAGGTTGTCTTGGGAGGCATGGACGAAAGTGGGCTGAGGTAATTTTATCCGTTTCCTGGCCAGATACAGTTCGAAGTCTGTGAGTGCTGCTGTATGGGACTCAGGCACAGTGCTTTGATTCCTGTTAAACCACGAGGTTCTGGCCCAGCCTCCCCGTCCCTCACCGCCAGGCCGGCTCTGCAGGAAAACGGCCTTTCAATATAGACCTGCACACTAAACACTCACTTACATCTGTGTGTGTGTGTGTGTGTGTGTGTGTGTGTGTGTGTGTGTGTGTGTGTGTGTGTGTGTGTGTGTGTGTGTGTGTGAAACATGAACTGGTCATGCTAGTATCAAGTAGCCAACCCCACCACCATCTTTCCCCAAAGCACGATGACAGGAAGATCACACAAAGGACGATGACAGGAAGATCACACAAAGGACGATGACAGGAAGATCACAGGAACATCACAGGACGATGACAGGAAGATCACACAAAGGACGATGACAGGGCGATGATAGGAAGATCACACAAAGGACGATGACAGGACGATGACAGGAAGATCACACAAAGGACGATGACAGGAACATCACAGGGCGATGACAGGACGATGACAGGAACATCACAGGGCGATGACAGGACGATGACAGGAACATCACAGGACGATGATAGGACGATGACATGAATATCACAGGACGATGACAGGAAGATCACAGGACGATGACAGGAAGATCACAGGACGATGACAGGAAGATCACAGGACGATGATAGGACGATGACAGGAAGATCACAGGACGATGACAGGAAGATCACAGGACGATGACAGGAAGATCACAGGACGATGATAGGACGATGACATGAAGATCACAGGACGAGGAAGATGACACATAGGACGATGACATGAAGATCACAGGACGATGACAGGAAGATGACACATAGGGCGATGACAGGACAGGCAGGGACTCCTTCAGCACACAGGGACAGAGCAGCTCCGTCATAACCCCGTCGTGCATGATTGACAGAAGTTTACAGTTGGGCCAACAGCAAAGTGAGAGCTGTATTATCAATGGTTTTCTCTTTTGCAATGGGAAATTATTTACAGCTTAGTCTTTGTCAAACTTGGAGGCAAAATTACACTGGCTGTTAGTGCTGCAACCTTGGGGGGCTAGTTGGCCTTTGGGAACCATCCCCAATGCCGACTGTCCTAAAACCCTCTTGGCCGAGAGAGTGTAGATGCAACTTGGGCAAGACAGTCTCCACTATAATCAAATTCTGGACCAGATAGTCGGGACAGCAGTTACCTCCTCTGCTGTTGTGATGGTCATTGTAGAACACGACTGAGCATCATACAGGGTTTGTGTGTGTGTGTGTGTGTGTGTGTGTGTGTGTGTGTGTGTGTGTGTGTGTGTGTGTGTGTGTGTGCGTGCGTGCGTGCGTGCGTGCGTGCGTGCGTGCGTGTGTGTACGTGCGTCCTTTCTCTTCCCCCCTCTTCCTCCGTCTCTTTCCCTTTTTCTCTTCCTCCCTCTATCTTCCTCTCACCCTCTCTCTCCCTGTCTCTGTCTGTCTCTGAATCATCGTATGTTATTTTTGTAATACTTTGTTCTAATGTTCTCTTTGTCCTTAGGCTGCAAGTAAAAAGGCAATGCAAACATTCCACTTCCCTCATTAAAATTTGTTCGTTCCCTCTCTCTCTCTCTCTCTCTCTCTCTCTCTCTCTCTGTGCCTCTGTGTCTGGCTATGCCTCTGTGCCTATATGTCTGTCTGTGTATGTCTGTCGGTCTGTCTCTCTGTCCCGTCGACGCAGTGTAAGCAGACGATAGAGATCGATCCCAATCAGTCTGACCTTATCGACATGTGCACATTCTGTCTGCATGTGTGCGTATGTGTGACGTAAACAGAAAGCAGTCAATTGAATGATCAGGCTGGGAGAAAGCAGTGAACAAACCACACATGAGAGATGGAGAAAAGACTACACTGACGGGACCCCTTTTGGCCAGTGTATGCCCTGATTAGCATTGTTAAAGGCAGTTGTATCTTCTGGGGTATATACAGGTGTGTGTGTGTGTGTGTGTGTGTGTGTGTGTGTGTGTGTGTGTGTGTGTGTGTTTGCGTGTGTATGCGTGTGTATACGTGCGCATGCGTGTGCATGTGTGTGCCTGTGTACATGTGTTCTACCCAGCAGCACCGGAAAACTGTTTCCCATCATTAGAAACAAAAAGTGGCCCATTAAGTGCAAGCAGACTGTATCGTTTTTTGGTGGAAAACAGACTTCAGCAAAGGTCGTCCTGCTATTAAGGATAATATTTGTGTCGTGAACATAAAAGGACTGACATTTTATTTCTTGTTCCAACTGCAAGAACAATTTCTGTAATGCATTCACTAACTTTCGTGAAGCGTTTACTGGGTTTGTCGGCCAGGTTTATGGCCGATACTTTTGAACCGCGAAGAAAGGGCCTCGCTGAATGTTACCATCGATACACGACCAATAACATCTCATTCCTTTACAACATGCACATCTTGCAGAAACAACCAGTGAGTCTGCAAACTGTCTGTATGTGGAAGCAGTCTGTTTCGAACACTTTTGCACAAAGCTTGTCATGAGAAGCGGGGAAAAGAAAAGAAAAATGTACATCTTTAGAATATTTGCAAGTTAGCACGAATCCGATGAAAAGAAACTGTCTACTTTGCTGCTATAGATCTGTATACCGACTTGAGAGACATATCTGACAAAAGAGTGCATTTCTTCATTCCACTGGATTGTGTGTGTGCGTGTGCGTGTGCATGTGCGTGCGCGCGCGCGCGCGCGCGCGTGTGTTTATCCGTGGTGAACTTTCACAAATTCGTTTTTATCTGGAAATTGTTGACACCAGTATTGGCCTAAATATAGGAACAAATCGGTTCGACATATTCTGATTTCACTGACAATACATTTCTGTGAAGGGCATAAAACAAAGAAACCAAAATCGTTTCCATTGCCATGTTCTGTTCTGTTTTGTGTCTTATTCACAAAACGCAGCATGTTTATCTGACAGTCTGACACACTGATAAATAGCAGACATAGCTCTTTTTTTTCTAGTCCAAATGGAACTTATTCTGCTTATGGAGGGTACACTAATACATACATCTGCCAAGAGCAGAAAACTTCTGCAAAGTATATGGACTTAAATCTGAATATACTATTTTTTTTTAAACAAATATCCCAAAGATCATGACCACACAAAGACAGACAATGCCTACACAAAGACAGACAATGCCTACACAAAGACATCCAGACATAGATCACACAAAGATCATGACCACACAAAGACAATGGCCACACAAAAACAGACAATGCCTACACAAAGACAGACAATGGCTTCACAAAGACATCCAGACATGGACCACACAAAGATCATGACCACACAAAGCAATGTCTACACAAAGACATCCAGACATGGACCACACAAAGATCATGACCACACAAAGACAATGGCCACACAAAGACATCCAGACATGGACAGCAGAAAGATCATGACCACACAAAGACAGACAATGCCCAGACAAAGACATCCAGACAATGCCCAGACAAAGACATCCAGACAATGGCTTCACAAAGACATCCAGACAATGTCTACACAAAGACATCCAGACATGGACCACACAAAGATTATGACCACACAAATACAATGGCCACACAAAGACAGACAATGCCTACACAAAGACATCCAGACATAGATCACACAAAGATCATGACCACACAAAGCAATGTCTACACAAAGAAATCCAGACATGGACCACACAAAGATCATGACCACACAAAGACAATGTCTACACAAAGACAGACAATGTCTACACAAAGACATCCAGACATAGATCACACAAAGATCATGACCACACAAAGCAATGTTACACAAAGACATCCAGACATGGACCGCAGAAAGATCATGACCACACAAAGACAATGTCTACACAAAGACAAGACAAGAAAAGAAAGGTGAAAGGCGGACCTACACTAATGTTATGAAATAGAATTGACCCAGTAAACCACAGGCCGAAAGAAAGTGGACCCAGAAAGAAAGTGGACCCAGCAAAACACAGGCCAAATGAAGTGGACCCAGCAAAACACAGGCCAAATGAAGTGGACCCAGCAAAACACAGGCCAAATGAAGTGGACCCAGCAAACCACAGGCCGAAAGAAAGTGGACCCAGCAAACCACAGGCCGAAAGAAAGTGGACTCAGCAAACCACAGGCCGAAAGAAAGTGGACTCAGCAAACCACAGGCCGAAAGAAAGTGGACCCAGCAAACCACATGCTAGGTAACACTGACTGACGTCCCCATTGCAAATTCACGGTAATTTACGGTCAGAGGTAGACTTTAGCAACCCCCCAAACCCCACCCAGTCCCTTGCGCTCAGCAGACAAACCCCACCCTCACCCCACCCTCATCCTCACCCCCATCCCTGCAGGTCTTCAATGGGCTCCCTCCACAGGATTGCCGATCGTGACGTCATTCCTCACCCGCCACTCTCACCGGAAGTGTGAACCACATGCTGCTATTCAAACTGCGCAATACTTCACTGCACCCCTCCCTTCCCTCCGTCTCCCACCTCCCAATCCCACCACGCCCACACACTTCCTCCTGCCCCCCCCCCTCCTCCCTCCTCTGGACGTTCCTTTTTGCTCATGTCGCCCCCTGTGTGCAGAGCGTGAAGCACATCAACGGAGCGAACAGGGGAGAGAAGCCGTCCATCAGGGGACATAACGCCTTCAGTGTGCAGAGCATAAGGTGGATAAATCTCCGTCAGGGGACACAACCCCTTCAGTGTGCAGAGCATAAGGTGGATAAATCTCTGTCAGGGGACATAACGCATTCAGTGTGCAGAGCATAAGGTGGATAAATCTCCGTCAGGGGACACAACCCTTTCAGTGTGCAGAGCAAGACTTACCTGTGATACGCATTTAATCAAAAAAAGGATCATGAAAGAAAATCCCACTGCAAAACAGATGGTCTGGCAAAAAGACACATTGACGTACCCTTGACCCTTGACTTCTAAACTTACTAAGCATTGTCATTCTGGCCATTACAAATGTACTTATGACATACCATGTCGGGTGAAAATGAAGTGAAAAACCAAAGGTCTGTCATGCTTTCACTTCTCAAAAGACCATATTTTGATATTGACCTTTCCCCTCTGACCTTGCTTCTTTTCACGGGTTTTGCTGAAGATTACATTATAGAAGACCTAAATTCTCATGTACGCATATTTTTTCCTGTCAATATCACACCCTAGGTCGTGACCTTGACCTTTAACCTCTGATTTTGATTTTCCAGGAATCATGTTGTACCCAATGGTCACTGCTCTCACTACCATGAGCAACAGGTTCTGTAGCAATGAAATGTGACCAACTCTCTGGAGTCAGTCACTTCCTGCCCAACACAGGAAATCTTCAGCGATGTCAGAACTATCGTATCATAAGCTTGACAAGCCCTCCAAACAGTTATGCTGAAAATCATACTGAACAGACTGAAACCTCAAATAGCCAATTATCGCTGAAGACCAGACGGTCAAAGTTCAACACGGTGATGATCATACAGTGTGGAAGGAACGAGGACACTGTCCCCTCATGGTCCATAGTGTGGAGAATAGAACCAACAAGGACACTG
This sequence comes from Babylonia areolata, assembly GCF_041734735.1. Classification (NCBI taxonomy): domain Eukaryota; kingdom Metazoa; phylum Mollusca; class Gastropoda; order Neogastropoda; family Buccinidae; genus Babylonia; species Babylonia areolata. The sequence goes on from NC_134884.1 coordinate 391,846, forward strand.
TCTCCTCATGGTCCACAGTGTGGAGAATAGAACCAACAAGGACACTGTCTCCTCATGGTCCATAGTGTGGAGAGTAGAACCAACAAGGACACTGTCTCCTCATGGTCCATAGTGTGGAGAGTAGAACCAACAAGGACACTGTCTCCTCATGGTCCATAGTGTGGAGAGTAGAACCAACAAGGACACTGTCTCCTCATGGTCCATAGTGAGGAGAGTAGAACTAACAAGGACACTGTCTCCTCATGGTCCATAGTGTGGAGAGTAGAACCAACAAGGACACTGTCTCCTCATGGTCCATAGTGTGGAGAGTAGAACTAACAAGGACACTGTCTCCTCATGGTCCATAGTGAGGAGAGTAGAACTAACAAAGACACTGTCTCCTCATGGTCCATAGTGTGGAGAATAGAACCAACAAGGACACTGTCTCCTCATGGTCCATAGTGTGGAGAGTAGAACCAACAAGGACACTGTCTCCTCATGGTCCATAGTGTGGAGAGTAGAACCAACAAGGACACTGTCTCCTCATGGTCCATAGTGTGGAGAATAGAACCAACAAGGACACTGTCTCCTCATGGTCCATAGTGTGGTGAGTAGAACCAACAAGGACACTGTCTCCTCATGGTCCATAGTGTGGAGAGCAGAACTAACAAGGACACTGTCTCCTCATGGTCCATAGTGAGGAGAGTAGAACCAACAAGGACACTGTCTCCTCATGGTCCATAGTGTGGAGAGTAGAACCAACAAGGACACTGTCTCCTCATGGTCCATAGTGTGGAGAGTAGAACCAACAAGGACACTGTCTCCTCATGGTCCATAGTGAGGAGAGTAGAACAAGGACACTGTCCCCTCATGGTCCATAGTGTGGAGAGTAGAACCAACAAGGACACTGTCTCCTCATGGTCCATAGTGTGGAGAATAGAACCAACAAGGACACTGTCTCCTCATGGTCCATAGTGTGGAGAGCAGAACTAACAAGGACACTGTCTCCTCATGGTCCATAGTGAGGAGAGTAGAACTAACAAGGACACTGTCCCCTCATGGTCCATAGTGTGGAGAGTAGAACCAACAAGGACACTGTCTCCTCATGGTCCATAGTGTGGAGAATAGAACCAACAAGGACACTGTCTCCTCATGGTCCATAGTGTGGAGAGCAGAACTAACAAGGACACTGTCTCCTCATGGTCCATAGTGAGGAGAGTAGAACTAACAAGGACACTGTCCCCTCATGGTCCATAGTGTGGAGAGTAGAACCAACAAGGACACTGTCTCCTCATGGTCCATAGTGTGGAGAATAGAACCAACAAGGACACTGTCTCCTCATGGTCCATAGTGTGGAGAGCAGAACTAACAAGGACACTGTCTCCTCATGGTCCATAGTGTGGAGAGTAGAACAAACAAGGACACTGTCTCCTCATGGACTGTCACAACCCATAAGGGGTTGCCCATGAACCCCCCCCCCCCCCAATCTACTGTGCAACTGTACTGTGCCCTATGACCTGCTCTCCCGAGAAACAGTCAGGAGTGCTCTCAGCAGAAGTAGTTACGCAAAAGGACAAGCAAACAGTTTACCCTGTTATTACAGAATCGCAAGTCACTCATGTTCAATTTTCTGTCAGATCAATGCAAGGAACCAATCGATGGGACGCACAAAACAAGGACACCCTCCCTACCATACCCTTCTATCTAACCTATAAGTACCCCGCATCTCCACCATTGTCACAACCCATAAGGGGTTGCCCATGAACCCCCCCCCCCCAACCCCCCCCCCCCCCCCCGCACCTTCCCACACTAACACACACCCCGACAACACAAAACACAGACATAGATAATTCAGCTCAATTCTCTACTGTTGTACACTTTGAATAACTTGGTCCAGACACACATGTTTAACACTTAACTACAGCAACACTCTTTGGTTACACTCTAGCAGCATGACCACGACACAGTAAGCCCTAATAACGGCAGCACAGATCTACGCAAAAGAAAAAAATGTCTGTTCACTTGAACCTAAATCAAGTTCATCTGTTGAAGGCCAGCATCACTGAACTGGCTTTAGTCGTACACCCGCAGAATCGGAGAGGGTGGAAACGGGAGGAGGGACTGTGGGCGAGGGCGCTGGAAAATATGGGGCTCGGGGAAAGGAGTGGGAGTGAGGGAGTTTGGAACAGACAGGGATGAAGTGGAATGATGAAAAGGTGAATCCTGGAGTCCCCTTGTGGTGGCAGTCAGGGAGAACCCACAGGAAGAAATCACAGGGAACAAATCTGTAACAAGACTCCCATATCTCTGTAGGCTATGCTCTAACATTATGGAGTACCCCCCCCCCCCTTCCTGGAGTGATACAGAATGCACTAAGGGAATAATTGGTTATCTTATTTTCTACAGTCAGTTTCACACGATGCTACGAACGCCAAAAGTACATGAAATGTTTATGATTTATCCAGTAATGGAGGAGTTAAACTCGCATGCAATCCGAAAGAGACATTTACTCTAAATGACAAAAATGTCAGTATCTATCCTTGTGGTTTCAAACTAACGAAACAAAACTCAATGAGCCAACATTGCAATCTACCAATCACATTTCAAACACCACACACACGTTTTGGAAATCTTAGGTTGCAGTTGGACACAATTCGAAAAGGAAATAAATAGGAAACAACTCGAGCTGAATACATAGCAAAAACAACCCTAAACACAACCTTATCAATGATCCCAAAATATTTAGAAATAAAAGAATACTGGATTTAAAAGATGTTTGATAAAACACCTCCCTTAACATTACACACACCCAAAACCAACATATGTCAAGTTACAACGCTAACACCACGAGGACAAACTATACAACTCCCCCCTCACCTGTCACCAGGAATCAGGCACACCACTGGCCCAGGAGAGAACACAGAACACAGATCCACACAGAGGCAGAAGGGGGTCGCACAAGAATCGAATCCCACGACTGTCCAAGAGGGCACCCAACAGCTCGCTTGCTGGAACGGCGACCCTTCTCCTTCCATAGCTCGGCACCAAAGGAAATGCAAAACCCTTCCTCCACAACGACGTTAACTCCGAACTCATCTCAAGAGTTCAGAGCGAGAAGGACTAAGGACATGTCAGACACACATCACAACAGATTCACGTGCTTCAGTTCGGAACAGAACTGAGCACGCAAGAGAACGATAGAGCAAAAGGGGGAGAGAGGAGGGAGAAAGGTAGAGGGAAAAGGAGAGGAGGGGAAGGGAGACGAACACACGAATACACGCACAAATGAATGCCACGAGCCGTGACATGGACCATAGTGTGGAGAGTAGAACCAACAAGGACACTCTCTTCATGGTCTGATCCAGTGTGTGAGTGTGTGAGTGTGAGTGAGTGTGTGTGTGTGTGTGTGTGTGTGTGTGTGTGTGTGTGTGTGTGTGTGTTTGTGTGTGTGAGTGTGTGTGTGTGTGTGTGTGTGTGTGTGTGTGTGAGAGTGTGTGTGTGAAAGAGAGAGAGAGAGTGTGTGTGTGTGGTTGTGCGAGAGAGAGAGACGCTTTGACACTTTAAAGTCATTGGCCATGAGGTCCTTATGATATAGGTGAATGCGTCAACAGACTTTCATTGCATAACAAACCAATATAATAAACGAACGAAAATGGTGAAAAACAATAATGAGACAAAACGAAGTTCTTTCTTGAAAGAAAAATGGTAGCAACCAACAGCCCACCCAACACATAATGACAGAGAGAGACAGAGACAGAGTGTGTTCCTTTCTGCATGCATGACTGTAGGTAAATGTGTGAATGTGAACATTTCAGTTCCAAACAACAGTTTACTGGAGGCCTGGCGGAGTGGGGGAAGGTGGTGTGACTGTGTGGGTGGGGGTGGGGCAAGGGTTGGGGACTGCACGCACGGCAGAATCTAGTGCATTCTGACAGATGCAAAACTCGTGTCACCTGCGAGTCAGTGATGGTGTGTAAATGGATTGTCTTTAGTGCTGTGATGTTTCACACTGCAACGAGTGCCAGCAGTTTTGTCTTTCTCTGCAGCTGTGGACTCTGGCCTGAAGGGGACCACCGGAGCGGAAGACAAGAAGGGGAGAGAAGCAGTTTGTCAAGGGAGGTAACGCCCCCAGTGTGTAAGGCGTGAAGTGGATCAACGGAGCGGAAGACATGAGGGGAGAGAAGCAATCTGTCAAGGGCGGTAACGCCCACTGACGGCTGATCAGCGGCGGTGGGGGTGAGGGGGGAAGAGGGGTAGGGAATGATACAATGACATCACGTGACGCTGAGCAGCGAAGGAACTTAAGATAGTGTGGAGGAGGGGGGGGAGAGGGGGAAAAGAACACAGTGGGGAGGTGGAAGAGGGAGGTGTGGAGGTAAATGAATGAATAAATGTGGAAGGGAGGGTGACGGGGAAGGTGTGGAAGGGAGGTAGGGAGGAAGGAGAAGGGAGGAAAGAGGGGGAGGGAGGGAGGGGGGAGGTGTGTAAGGGAGGGAGGGAGGGTGGAGGGAGGATGGGGAGGGGAGGGTGTGGAAGGGAGGTAGGGAGGAAGGAGAAGGGAGGAAAGAGGGGGAGGGAGGGAGGAGTGTAAGGGAGGGAGGCAGGGTGGAGGGAGGATGGGGAGGGGAGGGTGTGGAAGGGAGGTAGGGAGGAAGGAGAAGGGAGGAAAGAGGGGGAGGGAGGGAGGAGGTGTGTAAGGGAGGGAGGGAGGGAGGGAGGGTGGAGGGAGGATGGGGAGGGGAGGGTGTGGAAGGGAGGTAGGGAGGAAGGAGAAGGGAGGAAAGAGGGGGACGGAGGGTGGAGGGAGGATGGGGAGGGTGTGGAAGGGAGGGAAGAGAGGAGGGTTTGGAAGGGAGGGGGGAAGGAGGAGGGAGAGGGTGTGAAAGGGAGGGAGGAGGGAGGAGGGAGAGGGTGTGGAGGGGAGGGAGGAGGGAGAGGGTGTGGAGGGGAGGGAGAAGGGGGAGAGTGTGGAGGGGAGGGAGAAGGGGGAGAGTGTGGAGGGGAGGGAGGAGGAGGAGGAGAGGGTGTGGAGGGGAGGGAGAAGGGGGAGAGTGTGGAGGGGAGGGAGGAGGAGGAGGAGAGGGTGTGGAAGGGAGGGAGAAGGGAGAGGGGGAAGGTGTGGAAGGAGATGGAGGGGTGGAAGGGCGGGAGGAGAGGGGAGGGTAAGGGGTGTGGAGAGGAAAGGGAACACTGCACCCTGTCTTGTTGGTGTGTTTTTAATCTCTACACCCTGTGGTCTGTGTCAATCTCTACACCCTGTGGTCTGTGTCAATCTCTTCACCCTGTGGTCTGTGTCAATCTCTTCACCCTGTGGTCTGTGTCAATCTCTTCACCCTGTGGTCTGTGTCAATCTCTTCACCTTGTGGTCTGTGTCAATCTCTACACCCTGTGGTCTGTGTCAATCTCTACACCCTTCCTGTCCTGTGGTCTGTGTCAATCTCTTCACCTTGTGGTCTGTGTCAATCTCTACACCCTGTGGTCTGTGTCAATCTCTTCACCTTGTGGTCTGTGTCAATCTCTTCACCCTGTGGTCTGTGTCAATCTCTACACCCTGTGGTCTGTGTCAATCTCTACACCCTTCCTGTCCTGTGGTCTGTGTCAATCTCTACACCCTGTGGTCTGTGTCAATCTCTTCACCTTGTGGTCTGTGTCAATCTCTACACCCTGTGCTCTGTGTCAGTCTCTACACCCTTCCTGTCCTGTGGTCTGTGTCAATCTCTACACCCTGTGGTCTGTGTCAATCTCTTCACCTTGTGGTCTGTGTCAATCTCTACACCCTGTGGTCTGTGTCAATCTCTACACCCTGTGCTCTGTGTCAATCTCTACACCCTTCCTGTCCTGTGGTCTGTGTCAATCTCTACACCCTGTGGTCTGTGTCAATCTCTTCACCTTGTGGTCTGTGTCAATCTCTACACCCTGTGCTCTGTGTCAATCTCTACACCCTGTGGTCTGTGTCAATCTCTACACTCTTCTGTCTGTCCTGGTCAGCGTCAGTCATGACGACACCCCCTCCCTTTCCCTCCCCTGGACGCACCGGAAGTGACTGACTATTGGCTGTTATTCAGACCACAGGGGTTTGTCCTGTCTCTGTCTCTCTCTCAGGACCACAGGGGTTTGTCCTGTCTCTGTCTCTCTCTCAGGACCACAGGGGTTTGTCCTGTCTCTGTCTCTCTCTCCCTCTTTCTCTCTCTCTCTCTCTCTCTCTCTCTCTCTCTCTCTCAGGACCACAGGGGTTTGTCCTGCCTCTGTCTCTCTCTCCCTCTTTCTCTCTCTCTCTCCCTCTCTCTCTCTCTCTCATGACCACAGGGGTTTGTCCTGCCTCTGTCTCTCTCTGTCTCTCTCTCCCTCTCTCTCTCTCTCTGACCACAGGGGTTTGTCCTGCCTCTGTCTCTCTCTCCCTCTTTCTCTCTCTCTCTCTCTCAGGACCACAGGGGTTTGTCCTGCCTCTGTCTCTCTCTCTCTCTCTTTCTCTCTCTCTCTCAGGACCACAGGGGTTTGTCCTGCCTCTGTCTCTCTCCCTCTCATGGAAACCATGGTTCTGTCAACAGTATTGTTTCAGTGCTGACTGTCACCTTTTAGTACACACACACACACACACACACACACACACACACACACACACACACATCATTCATAGATGAGAAGAAAAGCACTTTGGAATGGTGTATGACTTTGCACCTTGGTGGTAACGACTTGTGAGGGTGGTGGTGGAACTAACGACCAATATACAATCAGTGACAATCATGGCGATATAATCAGTTAGTCACTGTGACGACAGTGAAGCGGATCGTGGTGGAGGACCAACATTGACAAGACTGTTACAGTTACAAGACTGTTACAGTAACGACAGCGTATTATGCAACTGCTACATCTACTAGATAAGTTCTCAAATTAATTCAAATCAAATCATGTTGTTTATAGCCCAGCCAACCACTAAGGCTAGATAGGTGCTGATCTTGTACATTTTCCAAGCATTATCATGTTGAGTTAACGAACGTTATTTATTTTTAACTTTTGTTTGGCTATATACGTTGTTTACTCCTTTGTTATTCAACTGGCCGGCTGTCTACATAGCAAATTGTGATGTTTAACAGTGGTACATATAGAGGTATAGCCTAGAAGGAAGAGGAGGAGGAGCAGCAGCAGCAGCAGAAGCAGAAGAAGAAGAAGAAGAAGAAGATAAAGAAGGAGGAGGAGGAGGAGGAGGAGAAACGTAAAGAAGGCACGGGCAACAAGTTTCAGCAGCCAAACGATCGTGAATTTAGTGATCGATAAGCTGGTGAGGGAAAGTCCCAGTACTACTATTGATCTTAATTAAGCAGGCCCCGGAGTGTGGCCATGGCGCTGCCTGATGAAGGACCAGCAAGACAACCCCCAGACACCACCCCCAAAACACCCCCCGATACCCCCCAGACAACACCCCAACCACCCCAGACACCACCCCGAGAGACCCCCAGACACCACCTCGACACCACCCCCAGAGAACCCCCAGACACCACCCCAACCACCCCAGACACCACCCCAACCACCCCAACCACCACCCCCAGACACCACTCCAACCACCACCCCCGACACCATCCCAGACACCACCCCAACCACCCCAGACACCACTCCAACCACCACCCCCAGACACCACCCCACACCACCACAGACACCACCCCCACCACCCCGAGACACCCCCCCCAAGACCCCCCCCGACACCCCCCACCACCCCCAGACATCACCCCCAGACACCACAGACACCCCCTACCCCCCCCAGACACAACGCCCAGACCGCCCCCCCCCCCCCCGAAACCCCCCAGACACCCCCCCATACACCACCCCACCACCCCCAGACATCCCCCAGACCCCCCCCCCCTAGACGCCACCCCGAGACACCCCCCACCCTCCGACACCACACCCAGACAACCCTCCCCCCCCCCGACACCCCTCTGACACCCCCCACCACCCCCCGACACCACCCCCAGACAACCCTCCCCCCCGACACCCCTCTGACACCACCCCCAGACACCACCCCTAGACACCACCCCCAGACAACCCTCACCCCCCCCGACACCCCCCGACATCACCCCCAGACATCACCCCCAGACAACCCTAACCCCCCGACACCCCCAGACACCACCCCCCGACACCCCCCACCACCCCCAGACAACCCTAACCCCCCCGACACCCCCAGACACCACCCCCAGACACCACCCCCCGACACCCCCAGACACCCCTCACCCCCCGACACCCCCAGACACCACCCCCCGACACCCCCAGACATCACCCCCAGACACCACCCCCCGACACCCCCAGACATCACCCCCAGACACCCCCCACCACCCCCAGACAACCCTCACCCCCCGACACCCCCAGACACCACCCCCAGACACGAAGAAGCAGCTCCCATCTCAGTCAGTATAATGTCACCTGTTAAATGAAAACACTGCCGTTCAGAGGCTGTTAGACAGCCAGACAGCTTTGGTTAATTAAAACTGTCAACGATTTGCCGTTAGCCCTTGATCAAAAGAAGCTCTGTTTGTTCTTCAAGATGATATTAGATCTGTGGCATTCGACACGTTGAGAATAACATCCTCCTTGGTTGCAGTAAGTTTTCGCTATTCAAGACATTGCTCTGAATTAGTGTAGATCGTATCTTTCAAACCCAGACAGTTGTCATAACAACAGTCTCTCGAATCCAGCAGTGTGCTGTGACGTTCCTCAAGGTTTTGTCCTTGGACCCGTTTTGTTTTCTTCACCGTGTACCTGTCAGTACAGCTGCTGCTCACTCCCTCACTCGCCAGTATGCTGAACCCCAACTGATCCGATCATGTATGTCTCCACTGCTCACGTGCCAGATTCTTTTTGTCATGGGAAACTCATCCAGTACCATCCTCTGAGTTAGTGAAGAATCTTGATGTTACTCTGGATTCTCAGTGGACGATAATGTAGACCCAGTCTCTCAATCTCATCCTGAGTGTCAGGTTTGAGTTATGTTGTATCAGGTGTAGTCGACACAACCTTTCTGAGAAATCAACCAAAGTAAAGGTAATCAAATGAATTCTGTCAAGAATTGATTATTGTATCTGTTCTCAGTGGCTACCCATGATACTAATGAAGCAAACTGAAGAAGCTGCATAATACCGCTGCACGCTTGATCTTAGACAGGTCAGACCTCAGCACTTCATCTGCACACTTGGCTCTGGCTTCCTGTAGGTTCTGGCATTGGTTGATTGTCTTTTGCAGCAGCATTCTCCATATTGGACCATGTGTCTTTTGCTGCAGCATTCTCCGTATTGGACCATGTGTCTTTTGCTGCAGCATTCTCCGTATTGGACCATGTGTCTTTTGCAGCAGCATTCTCCGAAATGGACCATGTGTCTTTTGCAGCAGCATTTTCCGTATTGGACCATTTGTCTTTTGCAGCAGCATTCTCCGTATTGGACCAACATTCCTGTCCAGCATAGAGCGCCCTAATGTTCCAGACACACGTATTTCTCTCCAGCAGACATTCTTTATATTCTTGGAGTCAGTAAATAATCTTTTCGTGAACGTGTCTTTGTACCTTCCGAACGGAATTCCCTCCCTGCCAGTCCACGAAAGAAGACTGAGTTGGAAGCACGTCGCACATCACGGTACTGCGAAAAGCACATGTTTCACGGCGAAAAGCACATGTTTCACGGCGAAAAGCACATGTTTCAGCACGTTTCACGGCGAAAAGCACGTTTCAGCACATGTTTCACGGCGAAAAGCACATGTTTCACGGCGAAAAGGATATGTTTCACGGCGAAAGCACATTATTTAGCACATGTTTCACGGCGAAAAAGAATGTTTCACGGCGAAAACGCTAGTCATGTTTCAACATACGCGCCGAATTCAGCACATGTTTCACGGCGAAAAGCACATGTTTCACGGCGAAAAGCACATGTTTCACGGCGAAAAGCACATGTTTCAGCACATGTTTCACGGCGAAAAGCACATGTTTCAGGGCGAAAAGCACACGTTTCAGGGCGAAAAGCAGCAGGACTGACTCTACACTAAGCAGGTGACGATGACTGCCCACACTATCATTGATCTGAATTCACCAGATTCAGGACCTGGCCAGGGCACTAGGTGTATGTGCAGGCATATGATATCCATCATTTCTTGTATGTGGCACCTTCTCTCTCTCTCTCTCTCTCTCTCTCTCTCTCTCTCTCTCAATTCACTGCCAATTTTCGTGGTTTAAGTTTGATTGATTGGTAAAGAGAACAATTACTGGTTGTTGTTTTTCTGTTGGCGTTAAAGTATGTAAATTATTGCTGTTGCCACCTTGTCAAAAGACCGTTCTTGGCAGTGACAAATATTGTACGTGTTAAGTGTCAAGCATCTCTCTCTCTCCATCCAGCTGTCTCTCTCCCCCCCCTCGCTCTCCAGATCCTGTCGTGACCACGATCTGTTCATTCTCACAGGGTCTGACCACACTGGATTTATCCTGTCGTGACCACGATCTGTTCATTCTGACAGGGTCTGACCACACTGGATTTATCCTGTCGTGACCATGATCTGTTCATTCTCACAGGGTCTGACCACACTGGATTTATCCTGTCGTGACCACGATCTGTTCATTCTCACAGGGTCTGACCACACTGGATTTATCCTGTCGTGACCACGATCTGTTCATTCTGACAGGGTCTGACCACACTGGATTTATGGGAACATCAGGCATCTGCTCCTCTATTCCGGCAGGTGTGGTGTGACGTAATGATCAGTCTGCACGCTTTGACCCCACCCCCACTCCCCCCACCCCCTTGAAATTGAAAGTCAAACTGTTAATTCTGCCTGGGGACTGGATGCAAAAACCTTGCTGTGTCTTTCCATCCTCTCTCTTTCGGTGTGCGCGCAGATTATCTATCTATTAATCTATATATATGTGTGTGTGTGTGTGTGTGTGTGTGTGTGTGTGTGTGTTTCTTTCTTTCTTTCTCTAATTTAACGTCTTTTCACTTTGAGTGTGTGTGTGTGTGTGTGTGTTATCCATCAGATCACAAAAAAACGTCACCACAAACCCACCACTCACGTCATCCTTCACCAGGCCCCCCCTGCCCCCTCCCACCTCTATTTCCTGTTGACCCACAGCGCCAGACACCACCACCATCATCACCACCACCATCACACCCACCACTACCACCATCACCACCACCACATCCGAGTGACACCCCCCTTCCCTCCCCCCACCCTGATCACCTCTCCCACACCCAGCCTGCCATCTTCAACAGTTGTCGGGGATTAGCAGGGCGGTGGGAGAAAGGGGAAACACTTCAGTCTGGTCCACACAGAACTCTTCAGTCTGATCCACACAGAACTCTTCAGTCTGGTCCACACAGAACTCTTCAGTCTGATCCACACAGAACTCTTCAGTCTGATCCACACAGAACTCTTCAGTCTGATCCACACAGAACTCTTCAGTCTGATCCACACAGAACTCTTCAGTCTGATCCACACAGAACTCTTTCAGTCTGATCCACACAGAACTCTTTCAGTCTGGTCCAGAACTCTTTCAGTCTGATCCACACAGAACTCTTCAGTCTGATCCACACAGAACTCTTTCAGTCTGGTCCAGAACTCTCTTCAGTCTGATCCACACAGAACTCTTTCAGTCTGATCCACACAGAACTCTTTCAGTCTGATCCACACAACTCTTTCAGTCTGGTCCAGAACTCTCTTCAGTCTGATCCACACAGAACTCTTCAGTCTGATCCACACAGAACTCTTCAGTCTGATCCACACAGAACTCTTTCAGTCTGATCCACACAGAACTCTTTCAGTCTGGTCCAGAACTCTCTTCAGTCTGATCCACACAGAACTCTTTCAGTCTGATCCACACAGAACTCTTTCAGTCTGATCCACGCAGAACTCTCAGTCTGATCCACACAGAACTCTTTCAGTCTGATCCACACAACTCTTTCAGTCTGGTCCAGAACTCTCTTCAGTCTGATCTACACAGAACTCTTTCAGTCTGATCCACACAGAACTCTCTTCAGTCTGATCCACACAACTCTTTCAGTCTGGTCCAGAACTCTCTTCAGTCTGATCTACACAGAACTCTTTCAGTCTGATCCACACAGAACTCTCTTCAGTCTGATCCACACAGAACTCTTCAGTCTGATCCACACAGAACTCTCTTCAGTCTGATCCACACAACTCTTTCAGTCTGGTCCAGAACTCTCTTCAGTCTGATCCACACAGAACTCTTCAGTCTCTTCACAGATGGCGTTGTAAACCACAAATATCAAGAGACACGGGAAGAACAAGTTTTGACAACAATGAATGCAAGGAGAAGGGGGGAGAGAGATGGAGAGAGGGAGTGAGGGAGAGAGAGTGAGAGGGAGAGAGGGAGAGACAGGGAGAGAGAGAGAGAGAGGGAGAAAGAGAGAGAGGGAGAGAGAGGGAGGGGAGAAAGGGAGAAAGAGAGAGAGAGAGAAAAGGGAGAAAGAGGGAGAGAGAGAAGGGGAGATAGGGAGAAAGAGAGAGGGAGAGAGGGAGAAAGAGAGAGAGGGAGGGAGACAGACGGATAAATAGAGAGAGGGAGAAAGTTAGAAAGGGGGAGAGAGAGAGAAGGGAGAGAGGGAGAAGGAGAGAGAGGGAGGGAGAGAGGGAGGGAGAGAGGGAGGGAGAGAGGGAGATGGAGAGAGAGGGAGGGAGAGAGAGAAAAAGAGAGAGGGGGAGAAAGAGAGAGATGGAGATAGAGGGGGAGAAAGAGAGGGAGAGAGGGAGAAAGAGAGAGAGAAAGGGAAAAAGAGAGGGAGAGAGAGACGGAGAGATGGAGAAAGAGAGGGAAAGAGGGAGAAAGAGAAAGAGGGAGAAAGGGGGAGAGAGAGAGAGGGGGAGATGGAGAAAGAGAGAGTGGGAGAGGGAGAAAGAGAGAGTGGGAGAAAGAGGGAGAGAGAGAGGGGGAGATGGAGAAAGAGAGAGTGGGAGAGGGAGAAAGAGAGAGTGGGAGAGAGGGAGGAGGAGAAAGAGCGAGAGAGGGAGTTGTAAAATAAGTAAAAATAGGCAGGTACAGTTTGCTACAGTGGGATTTTGACCGAAGTGTGTTAATCATTCAGTCAATCAATCCATCAGCCCCTCCCTCTTTCACTCTACTTTCTCTCTCTCCTTTTTTTTGTCTCTCCCCTCCTCTCCCTCTCTCTGCCCACTTCTACTTGTTACCGGCCCCATCTCGCCCCCCCTCCCCGCCCCCTGCCTCTCTCTCTACTCTCCTTTCTCTTCTCACTCCCTAACACACACACACACACACACACACACTCTCTCTCTCTCTCTCTCTCTCTCTCTCCAGGCTGGGCAGAGCGAATCCAGTGCTCCTCCCACCCCCTCTTTCCAACCTCATGACCCATACAGGGCGAGGCATGGAGACCCTCGCTACAGACGGTCACCTCTTTCTTTGTCTCTGAGACCACTCCCCACTCCCTCCCCTTCCCTCCCCCTCCCCCACTGTACTTCCTCCTCCTCCCCCTTTCCCCGCGGTGCTGTGACTGTGTGTGCTGTGCTCCTTGGATCAATAGGATCCACTGTGGTCCTATGGCTTAGGTAGCAAGGTAAGAGGGCCTGGGGACAGGGGGGGGAGGGGGATGGAGGTGGATATCTGGAGAAGGGGGGGACTTTGATTTGGGGGAAGGGGGGGGGGGGTTCACGGAAGAGAGAGGAAAAAGGAAATAGCATGCTCATGACATGTGGCACGATGGAATTACACAATACACAATACTTGATCTCAACATGAGAAATTCAGATGTGGTGTAAAACAGAAAAACAATACAAGAAAATCACAGTCATTCAACGTGTATATATATATATATATATATATATATATATATATATATATATATATATGTGTGTGTGTGTGTGTGTGTGTGTGTGTGTGTGTGTGTGTGTGTGTGTGTGTGTGTGTAAACCATATTAGATGACAACCTAGGGCAAACCATCATTACAATCAATAATCACAGTAGACAACAACAGAAACCCTTAAAAAGTAATTTAGAGTAAATCATACATACACTACCACAGCCATACACATGAAATAATAATCACAGTTGAAGAATAGACATAATAGTATACTAAAAGTTGACATAGACATATAATATCAGTATGCAATTCATAGTACTTTGAGTTAAGATGTCATATTCCACGCACATATTCTCTGGCGTTCATTTTCAGTCGTACATCTGATTATCCATTACTGTCATTTAATAGCTGGATTGACATTGGAATAAAGCTGCATTTGGTTCTGTTTGTTTTAAATTTCGGAACTCAGATACGTTTGCCCGAAGGTAGGAGCTGATAATGGTTTGCCAGCGTATGGTCGTTGTCACTTGAAATGCATGTGGCTTTCTGTCGAAATCTGACATTGTACAAATCACACAAACTGTCCTGTCTCACACCCACAACCTTGCTGCACACATTCACAGTCTTGTTTAGCATATTCTTATTCTTCACAACGAGACCTCCATACCAGCATATTTAAGAAAATGTCAAAACAGATTCGATAAAGCATCTATAAAATCCTTCAAGTACTTTTGAATTAACTTTGATGTGTCTGAGTTTCTGTAGACAATAGATGCGAGACGGGCACTTTTTGTTGATAAAATTTGTATCAGAAGTAAAATTCAGCTTATGATCAAGAATACTTCCTAGGTATTTGTATTTATGCACTCTTTCAACCTTTATATCATTAATAAACAGGTCACGGATTGGGGAGGCCTTTAAAAAAAATTAGTTACCATTTCTTTACACCAGGAGGAAAATTTTTTAACTTGCTCAAAATAAATAGCATCAGATCTCGTCTGACAGATCTTCTAGAGCTGAGTCATCAGAATATTTAATTATAGGAATTGTGTCTGAGCCAGTGCAGTCATTTGTATATAGATTGAAAAGAACATGTGACAGGACTGTACCTTGAGGGGCACCAGTGTAAGTTGTTTTCACAGCAGACAGAGCTTGTCCAAACGGACCGACTGACTTCTCTGAACAAGAAAACTATTTATTCACGAGATGAGATTTGCACTGATGAAAATGAGAGAAGTTTACGTACCATGAGATGTGGCTGAATGGTGTTAAATGCCGATGAAAATTCAATAAATAAAATACGAACAAATGAATTCGGTTTTTCCAGATGAGTGTATGCATAGTGCAAGAGTGTAAGTGTGGCATCAGCTGTACTCCGGTTGGATCTGTATGCAAACTTGTACTGATCATGGTAGGGTGTTGTGTATGCTAGAATGTGTTTCAGGATGATTCGTTCTGAACATTAGTCATTAAAAGAAACCGGGTTTTTGTTCTTTGGCACTGGACTGATCACTGAATGCTTCCACAAAGCAGGTACACGACAGACCTTCAGAGACCATGTGAACAGGTGACTGAACACACCACACAACCGTGAGGAACATGTCTTCAGGAGCCGTCCACTGATCCCATCAGGGCCTACTGCCTTTTTGACAGGCAACTTGAGAAAAGCAGATTTTACAATGCAAGGATCAATGGATAAAACACGAATCAATGGATAAAACATTGATTGGCAATTCGGTGCAGAACATCAGATTGTGAACATCAGATTGAACACACACACACACACACACACACACACACACACACACACACACGCACGTCACGATGTCTACAGTGGGGACTCTGAGCGTGGATCACGGAGCCACGAAGACTTGTCCCTGAACACGTTGGGTTCTGTTCCTGGGGGTGAGGGTGTTGGTGGGGGTATAGGAGAGGGTGTGGGGGGTGAGGGGGGGGGGGGGGTTGGCGGTGGGAGATGGGTTGTGGGCAAGGGAGCAGGTGATGAGATGGGGGTTGTGAGTGATGTCAGTTTTTGAAAGTTTTTTCAAGCGAGTTTGTATTTTATCGCATAAAAAAAACGATATTCTTGTGTCATATTCATTCCACATGTATTGTTGGCCGCAGGGTAAGCGCTACATAACTGCACATCATCATTTTTCATTATCATCATCATCATCACCATCATTATCGGTACTATCGTGACAGGGGACGGCGTGAGTGACGTGGAAACCTGACATGCACATCACGCGACAGGCCGTCAATGGAGCAACAGTGTGACTCCTCTCCCTGCGATTTCAGCCCTGTTATTATTATCATTTGAGCCGTTATTATCATTATCATCATCATTTGAGCCGTTATTATTATTATTATTATTATTATTATTGTAGCCAAGCGCTTAGCTTCAGGTACTGCTTCCTTGATTAAAGCCGACACAGGACATGTGTGAACGTTTTAACGCCGTGTCCACTGTCAGTTTTGGGGGGTTGTGGGTGGTGGCGTGGGCTGCAGGTTGAAAGGCGCTTCATCCCATTTCACGTCACTGGCTTTTCCAGCCAAACAGCGAGGCCAGGGGATATAACCTTCTTGACAAAGCGGGGTAATCAAGTTTGAACAGCCTTTCACCAGTCTTCACGCTTTGTTTCCGTCGGGGCCAAAAATTATTCCCCCTTGAGAATGGCGACATCTTGCTGACGACAGCTGACAGAGTGCCCTCCCTTCTCCTTCAGCTGGGCTGTGTCCGGGTACTGGGGATATGTCCGGGTACTGGGGATATGTGTTGGATAGTGGGGATATGTGTTAATAGGGATATATGTGGGATAGTGGGGGTATATGTGGGATAGTGTGGATGTGTCTGGGATAGCGTGGATATGTCCGGGAGAGTGGTGTTATTTCTGGGATGGTAGGGGTATGTCTGGGACAGTGGGGATATCTGTAATCAGACATGTCTGGGTACTGGGGATATCTGTAATGAAATATGTCTGGGATACTAGAATACTGGGGATATCTGGAATGAAATATGTCTGGGATACTAGAATACTGGGGATATCTGGAATGAAATATGTCTGGGATACTAGAATACCAGCAAATAGAGATGTCTTGGTTACTTGGGAAAAAAGCAACCGGAAATGCCTGAAATAGCGGGGATTCCGGCAATCCTTTCTGCTGGCCCGTCAGATGTGCGCGATGGTCGGTGCATGATGCTTCATGATGGTGCATGATGGGGCGTGATTCATGATGGTGCATGATGGGGCGTGATTCATGATGGTGCATGATGGCGCGTGATTCATGATGGTTCATGATGGGGCATGATGGTGCATGATTCATGATGGTTCATGATGTGGCATGATTCATGATGGGGCATGATGGGGCATGATTCATGATGGTGCATGATGGGGCATGATTCATGATGGGGCATGATGGTGCGTGATTCATGATGGTTCATGATGGTGCGTGATTCATGAGGCATGATTCATGATGGTGTATGATGGTGCATGATTCATGATGGTTCATGATGGGGCATGATTCATGATGGGGCATGATGGGGCATGATGGTTCATGATGAGGCATGATGGTGCGTGATTCATGATGGTTCATGATGGTGCGTGATTCATGATGGGGCATGATTCATGATGGTTCGTGATGGTTCATGATGGGGCATGATGGATGATGATTCATGATGGTGCATGGTTCATGATGGTGCATGATTCATGATGGTTCATGATGATTCATGACGGTTCGTGATGGTGCATGACGGTTCATGATGGTGCGTGATTCATGATGGTGCATGATTCATGATGGTGCATGATGGTGCATGATTCATGATGGTTCATGATGGTGCATGATGGTTCATGACGGGGCATGATTCATGGTGGTGCATGATTCATGATGGTGCATGATGGGGCATGATTCATGATGGTGCATGCCACGCGAGTTGTGACGTCAGGCATCAGTGACCTCGGGGAAAACAAACCACAAGGAGTGCCTGCCCGTCAAGCACAATATCACCACTTTTACCCGCAGACATCCACGACGTGCCGCTTGTTTGACTGGAGGAAAAAACACGTTTTGAAGGTTTGTTCAAAAGAACAGCAGTTCTCCTTGAAAGCTGAAATGTCGACATTCAAGCTGCACTCAACGCTAAATGATGATGATGATGATGATGATGATGTTGCTCGTGCCTTTGATGTTGATGACGATGTTTTTATTCCCCTGAAACATCTGGTTTGATTCTTTGCGTCACTTACGTCACTCATCCGCAACATCTTCCACACACACACACACACACACACACACACACACACACACACAGAGTTCGTGGCAGTCTGTATGGAGCTATCGGTGTGATGTGGTCATGTTGCACCTCACCAGAGAAGATCCTGTACGGCTTCCTGTGGGGAGGGGGGGTGAGCTATTTAGCGCTGCCTGTGGGGAGGGGGGGTGAGCTATTTAGCGCTGCCTGTGGGGAGGGGGGGTGAGCTATTTAGCGCTGCCTGTGGTGTGGGGGGGGTGAGCTATTTAGTGCTGCCTGTGGGGAGGGGGGGTGAGCTATTTAGTGCTGCCTATGGGGAGGGGGGGTGAGCTATTTAGCGCTGCCTGTGGGGGGGGGGGGGGTGAGCTATTTAGTGCTGCCTGTGGGGGGGGGGGGGTGAGCTATTTAGTGCTGCCTATGGGGAGGGGGGGGTGAGCTATTTAGCGCTGCCTGTGGGGAGGGGGGGTGAGCTATTTAGCGCTGCCTGTGGGGGGGGGGGGGGGTGAGCTATTTAGTGCTGCCTATGGGGAGGGGGGGTGAGCTATTTAGCGCTGCCTGGGGGGGGGGGGGGGAGGGGGGGGGGAGCTATTTAGCGCTGCCTGTGGGGAGGGGGGGTGAGTTATTTAGCGCTGCCTGTGGGGAGGGGTGAGCTATATAGCGCTGCCTCTGGGGAGGGGGGTGAGCTGTTTAGCGCTGCCTGTGGGGGTGTGGGGTGTGTGTGTGAGCTATTTAGCGCTGTCTGTTCTTATTTTATTTTTTTAAAGAAAAAATACTCAGTCTGATACAACGTAAACTCAGAATACTGGATTTTGTCATTCACACTGAAACGACATGAACTGACATAATCCTGGGTTTTGTTGTTCAGACTGATATAATATGAACTGATACAATCCTGGGTCTTGTTGTTCAGATTGATATAACATGAACTGATATAATCCTGGGTTTTGTTGTTCAGACTGATATAACATGAACTGATATAATCCTGGGTTTTGTTGTTCAGACTGATATAACATGAACTGATATAATCCTGGGTTTTGTTGCTCAGACTGATATAACATGAACTGATATAATCCTGGGTTTTGTTGCTCAGACTGATATAACATGAACTGATATAATCCTGGGTTTTGTTGTTCAGACTGATATAACATGAACTGATATAATCCTGGGTTTTGTTGTTCAGACTGATATAACATGAACTGATATAATCCTGGGTTTTGTTGTTCAGACTGATATAACATGAACTGATATAATCCTGGGTTTTGTTGTTCAGACTGATATAACATGAACTGATATAATCCTGGGTTTTGTTGCTCAGACTGATATAACATGAACTGATATAATCCTGGGTTTTGTTCAGACTGATATGATATGAACTGATATAATCCTGGGTCTTGTTGTTCAGACTGATATAACATGAACTGATATAATCCTGGGTTTTGTTGTTCAGACTGCTTTCACATGCATGTTTGAACACCTGAGTGTCAAGGTATTTGTCCGAGTCGACAGACATAATAACAAAGGTGTTTATGGACACGGACATTGTCAGCCAGATGCACACGATGCCAGACAGGACTTAGACCATGAAAGCAAAATTAGTTCCGTGAGTCCCGAGACAAGCACGTCACGCCGACATGGGATGACAACCCTTGTGCTGTCATGCAGGTAAACAACATGGGATGACAACCCTTGTGCTGTCATGCAGGTAAACAAGGTAGATAGGAACAACATGGGATGACAACCCTTGTGTTGTCATCCAGGTAAACAAGGTAGATAGGAACAACATGGGATGACAACCCTTGTGCTGTCATGCAGGTAAACAAGGTAGATAGGAACAACATGGGATGACAACCCTTGTGCTGTCATGCAGGTAAACAACATGGGATGACAACCCTTGTGTTGTCATGCAGGTAAACAACATGGGATGACAACCCTTGTGCTGTCATGCAGGTAAACAAGGTAGATAGGAACAACATGGGATGACAACCCTTGTGTTGTCATGCAGGTAAACAACATGGGATGACAACCCTTGTGTTGTCATGCAGGTAAACAACATGGGATGACAACCCTTGTGCTGTCATGCAGGTAAACAACATGGGATGACAACCCTTGTGCTGTCATGCAGGTAAACAACATGGGATGACAACCCTTGTGCTGTCATGCAGGTAAACAACATGGGATGACAACCCTTGTGCTGTCATGCAGGTAAACAAGGTAGATAGGAACAACATGGGATGACAACCCTTGTGCTGTCATGCAGGTAAACAAGGTAGATAGGAACAACATGGGATGACAACCCTTGTGTTGTCATGCAGGTAAACGAGGTAGATAGGAACAACATGGGATGACAACCCTTGTGCTGTCATGCAGGTAAACAAGGTAGATAGGAACAACATGGGATGACAACCCTTGTGCTGTCATGCAGGTAAACAACATGGGATGACAACCCTTGTGTTGTCATGCAGGTAAACAACATGGGATGACAACCCTTGTGCTGTCATGCAGGTAAACAAGGTAGATAGGAACAACATGGGATGACAACCCTTGTGTTGTCATGCAGGTAAACAACATGGGATGACAACCCTTGTGTTGTCATGCAGGTAAACGAGGTAGATAGGAACAACATGGGATGACAACCCTTGTGCTGTCATGCAGGTAAACAAGGTAGATAGGAACAACATGGGATGACAACCCTTGTGTTGTCATGCAGGTAAACGAGGTAGATAGGAACAACATGGGATGACAACCCTTGTGCTGTCATGCAGGTAAACGAGGTAGATAGGAACAACATGGGATGACAACCCTTGTGTTGTCATGCAGGTAAACAAGGTAGATAGGAACAACATGGGATGACAACCCTTGTGCTGTCATGCAGGTAAACGAGGTAGATAGGAACAACATGGGATGACAACCCTTGTGTTGTCATGCAGGTAAACAACATGGGATGACAACCCTTGTGTTGTCATGCAGGTAAACAACATGGGATGACAACCCTTGTGTTGTCATGCAGGTAAACGAGGTAGATAGGAACAACATGGGATGACAACCCTTGTGCTGTCATGCAGGTAAACAAGGTAGATAGGAAGAAAGTCAGACATTCCTAATTAAGATTTCGCCTGGTGGCAGATTGATAGAATCTGAACTTTCGCCAAGCGAAGGGCATGCCTCTCTCTACATTGACACAAAGATTGACACCAGGTTAACATTTACAGACACGCCATTGATCCACAAGCTCCAAGATTTTTTGTTCTGTAAATGAGGAAGTTTACTTCAGCCTGTTTATGTGGAAATGTACTTCGCTGTTCAAAAAACAGCCATGTTAAACAAACAGCCATGTTCAACAAACAAAGGTCATTTTGAAAACATGAAAAATTACCAAACAATTCTCGAGAGAAGACCAAAAAAAAAAAAAAAAAAATCAGAATGTCAAAGCTAGTCAGGATGGAAATAAAACAGGTTTCGACAGTACTCTGCTGAGACACAAAAAGAAAGGAGGGGAAAAAAGGAGAGAGAGAGAGAGAGAGAGAGAGACACAGAGAGAGAGAGAGAGAGAGAGAGAGAGAGAGAGAGAGAGAGAGAGAGAGAGAGAGAGGAGACAGAGACAGAGAGACAGAGACAGACAGACAGACAGACAGAGAGAAAATGTGCGAGCGATTGTATGTGTGGTGTGGTGTGGTGTGTGTGTATGTGGTGGTGCGGTGGTGTGGAGTGGTATGGTGTAGTGTGGAATGTTGTGTGTGTGTTTGTGTGCGTGTGGTGGTGATTGTGGTGGTTGTGTGTGTGTGTGTGTGTGTGTGTGTGTGTGTGTGTGTGTGTGTGTGTGTGTGTGTGTGTATGTGAAGTCAAGTCAAGTCAACATTTTTATTTCAAGATGGTAATTGAATAAGCAACAACTGCTTTTTACATAAAGCCATCTAGATAATAAAAAAAAATAAACAAAACAAATATAAATATAGATAAGAAAGAAAAGAAATAAAGAGGAGAAACATAAGGGGGAAAAAAAGAAAAGATACATACATACTAGAATTGCGCGATAATGAAATACACAGTAGCATTCACATACCCCCTCATATAACACAAGTAAACCGTGTGTGTGTGTGTGTGTGTGTGTGTGTGTGAGTGTGTGTGAGTGTGTGTGCGTGCGTGCGTGCGTGCGTGTGTGCGTGTGTGCGCGCGTGTGTGTGTGTGCGCGCGCGCGCGCGCGTACGTGTGTGTGCGTGCGTGCGTGCGTGCGTGGTGTGTGTGTATGTGTGTGTGTGTGTGTGTGTGTGTGTGTGTGTGTGTGTGTGTGTGTGTGTGTGTGTGTGTGTAAGGTGTAACATGTCATATCTGCATGGTGGAAGTCACCTTCGTAAAAGTGTTTTGCCTGTCCACTGTCAAAGCTGACTGTTGTCACAGCTGACTGTTGTCACAGGATGAAAGGTGACTGTTGTCACAGGATGAAAGGTGACTGTTGTCACAGGATGAAAGGTGACTGTTGATGAAAGGTGACTGTTGTCACAGGATGAAAGGTGACTGTTGATGAAAGGTGACTGTTGTCACAGGATGAAAGCTGACTGTTGTCACAGGATGAAAGGTGACTGTTGATGAAAGCTGACTGTCCTCACAGGATGAGAGGTGACTGTTGTCTCAGGATGAAAGCTGACTGTTGTCACATGACGAAAGGTGACTGTTGATGAAAGGTGACTGTTGATGAAAGCTGACTGTCCTCACAGGATGAGAGGTGACTGTTGTCACAGGATGAAAGGTGACTGTTGTCACAGGATGAAAGGTGACTGTTGATGAAAGCTGACTGTTGATGAAAGCTGAATGTTGTCACAGGGTGAAAGCTGACTGTTGTCACAGGATGAAAGCTGTTGTCACAGGATGAAAGGTGACTGTTGATGAAAGCTGACTGTTGTCACAGGGTGAAAGCTGACTGTTGTCGCAGGATGAAAGCTGACTGTTGATGAAAGCTGACTGTTGTCACAGGATGAAAGCTGACTGTTGTCACAGGATGAAAGCTGACTGTTGGTGAAAGCTGACTGTTGATGAAAGCTGACTGTTGTCACAGGATGAAAGCTGACTGTTGATGAAAGCTGACTGTTGGTGAAAGGTGACTGTTGATGAAAGGTGACTGTTGTCATAGGATGAAAGGTGACTGTTGTCACAGGATGAAAGCTGACTGTTGATGAAAGCTGACTGTTGTCACAGGGTGAAAGCTGACTGTTGTCACAGGATGAAAGCTGACTGTTGTCACAGGGTGAAAGCTGACTGTTGGTGAAAGCTGACTGTTGTCACAGGATGAAAGCTGACTGTCTTCACAGGATAAAACGCTAATCCTCACGTGATGGAAACAGAACCGACCAGGATGGAAACGGGATGGAAATAGGACAGAAACAAATCTTTACAGAATGGAAACAAAACTTCACAGTATAAATAGGTCGGAAACAAAACTTCACAGTATAAATAGGTCGGAAACAAAACTTCACAGTATAAATAGGTCGGAAACAAAACTTCACACAGTATAAATAGGTCGGAAACAAACCTTCACAGGATGGAAATAGGATAGAAACAAAACGTTACAGTATGGAAATAGTCTGTACTCACCTATCTGTACATCTGTCTGTCTGACAATGTATTGCATTTTATTGTAGCGAATTACTTTTTTTCACAACAGATTTCTCTGTGTGAAATTCGGGTTGCTCTCTCCGGGGAGACCGCATCGTGACACTGAGAGTACCACCCATTGTTTTTTTTTTCTGCCTGTAATATAGTGGGGTTTCTTGGGGGGGGGGAGGGGGGGGGGGTTACAGAAATTTGTCAGGGACAACCCTTTTGTTGCCTTGGGTTCTTTTACGTGCGCTAAGTGCACCCTGCACACGGGACTTTGGTTTATCATTTCATCTGAATGACTAGCATCCAGCCTACCACTTAAAGTCCAGTGGACGGGGTAGAAAACACTGGCGACTATGGGATTCGAACCAGTGCGCTCAGATTCTCTCGCTTCATATGCGGACGTGTTACCACCAGGCCATCACTCCACAGCCTGTCTTCTCTCTGTTTATCTACACACCTGTCTGTACATCGGTCTGTACATCGGGTTGACTGTCTGTCTGTCGGACTTTCTCCCTGTTTGTCCTTCTCTCAGTCCACTGTATGTCTGTTCCATACCTCCCGCCCTTCCTCCTTCCCACCTTCATTCTCTGTCTGTCTGTCTGTCTGTCTGTCTGTCCGTGCAAACTGCTGGGCAGGTGATATGAAGAGGGGTCGATACAAAATCGATGAAGTGTGCAGGACGTGATTTGCCCCAAGTGTTATCGATCTCCGGATCAAAGAGACCTACCCCAGTGTGTGTGTGTGTGTGTGTGTGTGTGTGTGTGTGTGTGTGTGTGTGTGTGTGTGTGTGTGTGTGTGTGAGACACACACACACACACACACACACACATGTGACACACATACACACACACACACACACACGAAGCACGTGCCAGAAAACACTCACGTAACTGAACATTGGAAACCAGCCACCCTCCCATGACGCCCTCCAGAAAACACATCCCTCCAACACACACTCTGGCACGTACACATCCCTCCAACACACACTCTGGCACGTACACATCCCTCCAACACACTCTGGCACGTACACATCCCTCCAACACACACTCTGGCACGTACACATCCCTCCAACACACACTCTGGCACGTACACATCCCTCCAACACACACTCTGGCACGTACACTTTCCTCCAACACACACTCTGGCACGTACACATCCCTCCAACACACTCTGGCACGTACACATC
The DNA here is from genome assembly GCF_041734735.1 of Babylonia areolata. Classification (NCBI taxonomy): domain Eukaryota; kingdom Metazoa; phylum Mollusca; class Gastropoda; order Neogastropoda; family Buccinidae; genus Babylonia; species Babylonia areolata. The sequence continues at coordinate 416,658 of NC_134884.1, forward strand.
CCTCCAACACACACTCTGGCACGTACACATCCCTCCAACACACACTCTGGCACGTACACATCCCTCCAACACACACTCTGGCACGTACACACACACGAATGCACGGATACTCGCTAGTACCCCACCACACACACATAGCTAACGACTTCTCCACAATAAAACATGCATTTAAAACCAGATCACACCAAGACCAGCACTAACAGATTACGGTTGTTGGAAAAGATGTGTTTCAGAGCAGGCTTAAAATATTTGAGCGAGACAGAATGTCGCAAATGTTCTGGCAGTTTGTTCCACAATGACGGGGCCTGGAAAGATCTCTGACCCTGTTGCTTCTGTACAATAGGGATATTCAATAGCCTGGCATCAGAAGCAGACCAAAGGTGACGAGTTGGAATGTACACTTCAAGGAGGTCAGAGAGGTAGTGAGGACCAGAGCTTAAGAGGGCAGAAAACGTCAGAGCAGAAAGCTTGCATTCAATTCTTGTTGAAACTGGTAGACAGTGAAGAGAGTGGAAGAGAGGAGTAACGTGTTCAAATTTGGAGGATCTGAAAATAAGTCGAACAGCATTGTTCTGAACTCTTTGAAGTTTATCAAGAGAAGGTTTTTGAATGCCGACAAGAACAGAGTTGTAGCTATCAATCCTGCACAAAACAAATGCACAGACTAATGTTTTGGTTGCTTCCATAGACAGCTAATGGCGAATATAACTAATTCTTCGCAACCCAAGATAAGTTGATTTGTATATATATATATATATATATATATATATATATATATATATATATATATATGCATGTATACATACACACATAGATATGTATGTATCTGTGTATATGTGTCTGTGTATGTGTGCAGAGATATAGAAAAAATAGCCGTGTTTGTGTGCGTGCGCACGTTTTTTTCTGAAAACTATTCAGGGAATGGATGGATCATTGTTTTCCAAAGTGCACTTCACAGAACACATGGGCACAGACATGTGATGCACAGCACCAAACACGACCTGTCTCTTTGTGTCTCTCTCAGCAGTCTGTTTGATCTTCACTAATCAATTCTGAGAGAACTGTTTCTCTTTCTTTTCTGTGAAATTCCGTTTGCAAAGCATTTCTGATTTCTGTTAAGCGTTTAATGGGAAAGGTGGTCTCCGGTCCTTCAATCCGCTCTCTTCATGCTGCCTCGGGCCATCACGCCACGTCCCTTCACAGACTCTGGCATGTCATCCTTTTGACCCTTTTGGGGCGTGCAGGATACCATACACATAGAACCACAACTTCAATCCAGTCATACCAAACGAAACAAGCACACACACACACACACACACACACACACACACACTCTCTCTCTCTCTCTCTCTCTCTCTCTCTCCTGCCTCTCTGTGACACAAGGACAGATATACACACTTTCTTTTACATAAGTAAAAAAAAAAAGAATGAATGACAAAAACAGCATCAACAAAGTCAAACTTCAGCACATTGACATGTATGTCCCAGAAGTACGCTCAAGTTACACATATTTCATAAGTTCTATGAAGTTCAATAGATTAAGTTGTGTTTTCTTCCCAGCACAAAATAAATTGCACAAACATTAACGAAGGTGATCGATATTTACTCGGTATCAGTCTATTGTGAATGACACTATTCTTTCGACAAGTTACATCAAACTGAAATTCGCCTCAAACAGTTCCCACACTACATTCCTTTTAAAGTCTGTTTCTTTATCTTCACCTTTTCTTCTACCAACTTTACAATTACTGCATCCAAACTTTATTTACGGATATATGTCTATAAGTTTCGGACCTCTTCTAAAAGCAGATAAGATTTTTTTCCATAAAATTGAATAAAAAGAGAGAGATGATTTAAATTATGCAGACTGCATAAGGTCTACCACTGACCTCTCACTGAACACACTGAAGGCTGTTTCAGGCACATGTGTATCATGAACAGCTTGAAAAACTATGAAAAATCGGTGTTTCAGGTACATGTGTATCATGAACAGCTTGAAAAACGTATGAAAATATCGGTGTTTCAGGTACATGTGTATCATGAACAGCTTGAAAAACGTATGAAAATATCGGTGTTTCAGGTACATGTGTATCATGAACAGCTTGAAAAACGTATGAAAATATCGGTGTTTCAGGCACATGTGTATCATGAACAGCTTGAAAAACTATGAAAAATCGGTGTTTCAGGTACATGTGTATCATGAACAGCTTGAAAAACATATGAAAATATCGGTGTTTCAGGTACATGTGTATCATGAACAGCTTGAAAAACTATGAAAAATCGGTGTTTCAGGCACATGTGTATCATGAACAGCTTGAAAAACATATGAAAATATCGGTGTTTCAGGTACATGTGTATCATGAACAGCTTGAAAAACGTATGAAAAATCGGTGTTTCAGGTACATGTGTATCATGAACAGCTTGAAAAACTATGAAAAATCGATGTTTCAGGTACATGTGTATCATGAACAGCTTGAAAAACTATGAGAAATCGGTGTTTCAGGAAAAATGTGTTTCATGAACAGCTTGAAAAACGTATGAAAAATCGGTGTTTCAGGCAAAAATGTAAGCTATTGGGTGGTTACAAACCATAGCTATTACTTGTCATTGTTACAAAATGGACGTGCGTGTGAGCAAGAAGACACCCAGTTATGAGTGGTGCCCTTTACTTTGGCTGCCTATACCCCTGTTTGTCAGAAATTCCTTTACTTTGGCTGCCTATACCCCTGTTTGTCAGAAATTCCTTTACTTTGGCTGCCTATCCCCCTGTTTGTCAGAAATTCCTTTACTTTGGCTGCCTATACCGCTGTTTGTCAGAAATTCCTTTACTTTGGCTGCCTATACCCCTGTTTGTCAGAAATTCCTTTGCTTTGGCTGCCTATACCGCTGTTTGTCAGAAATTCCTTTACTTTGGCTGCCTATACCGCTGTTTGTCAGAAATTCCTTTACTTTGGCTGCCTATACCCCTGTTTGTCAGAAATTCCTTTACTTTGGCTGCCTATACCGCTGTTTGTCAGAAATTCCTTTACTTTGGCTGCCTATACCCCTGTTTGTCAGAAATTCCTTTACTTTGGCTGCCTATACCCCTGTTTGTCAGAAATTCCTTTACTTTGGCTGCCTATACCGCTGTTAGTCGGAAATTCCTTTACTTTGGCTGCCTATACCGCTGTTTGTCAGAAATTCCTTTACTTTGGCTGCCTATACCCCTGTTTGTCAGAAATTCCTTTACTTTGGCTGCCTATACCGCTGTTTGTCAGAAATTCCTTTACTTTGGCTGCCTATACCTGCCTATACCCCTGTTTGTCAGAAATTCCTTTACTTTGGCTGCCTATACCTGCCTATACCGCTGTTTGTAGGAAATTCAGCATCATTTCAACTTGCCCCAAAGAAGAAAACTGCAAGTTCTCGTGAGCCCTGTATGAGTAGAAAGTAGACGGCATTGGAATCTTGTTTGCCACACTATGTGACCTGCATCAGGTGCTGTCTATCAGAGATCTATACCTTCCCTAGCCATTCCCCACATCTTTAGTTCTATTCAGCCATCTGCGCACTCACAGATAGACTCATGAGCATCCTTCCCCCCACCCCACCACCACCCTCCCCCCATCCCCAATCTGGATGACATCGATGGTCATCATCGATCTCGATGGACACACCACCAGTTCTGTTTCATGAGACGTCTTTCAAAGTCATTTTCAGAATAAATGGAGGAAATTTACCGGCACTTGTTTTCCAATGATTTTTTTTTTATGTTAAATTGTTAAGCGATTAGCAATGTTCACTTTCTAACACATCGGTACCGTTCAGTCATTAAGTCATCTTTTTTTCTTTTCTTTTTTTTTTTTGTCAAGAGATATTCATTTATCAACCAGTCATTCTCGTCTGATTATCAACCAATCATTAAAGCTTGTCACATCATTCTGTAAAAGATCAAGAAAGCAAGAGGACAGCTTGTTCCGTATTATACGTTTTATCACCGGAGTAAGCAGTACGCACAACTATTGACTGGTCGAGATAAATATAGATCAGTTCCGTGTAAACGTTAATTAACATGTATTTCAAAAAAGACACCGCTGGAAAAAAAAGTGATGACAGATTTATGGGCCTTTTCCGTGTGAACGTCTTGATAAAGACCCTGGCTGGAAAGGCTGCTGTCAATATCTACCATCCTGCCACTTGGCTTTCGCGATCGCCTGCTGTTGTTGAGAAAATGCCAACATCAAAGTTCACACAACACACACACACACACACACACACAAACACACACACACACACACACACACACACACGACATATTCGGACATACGCACTGTATTTTCGTGTTGCAGCAAGATGTCAGCCAGCTCATGCTGGTCTGTGGTGTGTGGGTCATTCCCTCTTCTCTCTCTCTCTCTCTCTCTCTCTCTCTCTCTCTCTCTGTTCTTTTTTTTCTTTTTCTTAAAGATAATTTTTGGAATTTTTTCTCCTCTGTTGTGTATATCTACTAACACTATGCTTTCATTTTATTTAGTATTGTGTAGTGTAGACCCTATTCAGGGCGGGGACTGGATCTGTTATCCTCGAAATAAAGAATTTGTCTTGTCTTGTCTCTCTCTTTCCGTGTGTGTGTGTGTGTGTGTGTGTGTGTGTGTGTGTGTGTACACGAGCCTTTGTATGTGTGTACACACACACACAAACACACACACATACACAGTTACAAACATACACACAGACACACACAGACAGATAGATAGATAGATGGATATACCCACACATACGTCGAGAGAGAGAGAGAGAGACAGAGACAGAGACAGAGACAGAGAGACACAGAGAGAGAGATACATACATACATACATGCAGACAGACAGACAGAAAGAGCGAGAGGGAGAGAGAGAGGGGGAGAGTGAGAAAGAAAGAGAGAGACAGACAGACTGACAAACAGAGAAAGACACAGAGAGAGAGACACAGAGAGAGACAGATAACGATAATGATAACGATAATGATTTTTTTTATTCAGACAAAGGCCAAAGCCCTTGACTGAAGGGGGTAACATTAAAGAAGGATAATTGAGATTAACATGACACAGTGTGAATCTACAACACAAACCAACCAAAAAATAGCTAACACACATGTTCAACAACATTCACAACGTAACATTTTGCAGCCTTTTCAATGCTTAACATTATAAAGATCCATCTAACTTTAGGTTTAATTTGCTCATGTCGTCAAGACATGAGTCTACTATATGAACTCAGAGAGAGAGACAGAGAAAGAGAGGAAAAAAAAGAGAGAGACAGAGACAGAGGCAGAGAAAGGGGGAGAGAGCGAGGGAGACAGAGAGAGAGACAGAGAGACAGAGACAGAGTGACAAAGAGAGAGACAAAGAGAGAGAGACGGAGAGATAGAGACAGGGAGAGAGACAGAGACAGAGAAAAAGAGACTGAGACAGAAAGGAGAGACAGAGACAGAGAGAGACACAGAGACAGAGACAGCCAAATGACTGCAGGCGATCGATCAAGCCCAGACGAAGGCAGATAAGTAGGAATTAAGCTTAGAGTGCCCTCCCTTCGTCGGTGTCCTTTCTGGTGACGGGATGGCCAGGGCAGACAACTCTCCCACAGTTATACGCCCCCCTCTTCACCCTCACTCCCCCCCCCCCCCTTTGTCCTCAGCCTCCCGCCCCATCTCTTTGACGTCAGGTCCACGACAAAGGCCGTGTGTCGAGGGCTGCTTGGCCCACTGAGCTATAAACAGATCGATTCCTTACACTGGTCAAGACATCTGTTCACGGCTCACTGATATATATATATATATATTTCTGTGTGTGTGTGTGTGTGTGTGTGTGTGTGTGTGTGTGTGTGTGT
>NC_134884.1:427500-460000 GCF_041734735.1 Babylonia areolata
TGTGAATCAAATCCTGCCGCCATAACAATTTCCGACCCAGTGTGTCCCGGTAAACGGACAGGTAGCTGCTGAGTGGACAGGAACTCTGGCAGCAGCCTGTCAGACCCACCTCCCCGCCCCCGCTGTCACGTGCCAACGTGGCTGTGCAAGGCCCAAAGCGCCAACATCTTTCTCATCTTTCCCCACTGTGCTTGGCCGCAAGACGGTTGCTCGAAAGTGCGCCCTGAGATTGCTCAAAGGCGCCGACTGCGAGAGGGAGGCACAGACAGACAGTTCCAAAGGTAACAGACAGACATGAAGACACATAGACAGGCGGACAGACCAAGAAATCGAGGGAGTGAGAGAGAGAGAGAGAGAGAGAGAGAGAGAGAGAGAGAGAAAGAAAGAAAGAGACAGAGAAAGATTCAGACACAGAGAGGGAGAGACAAACAGAGACAGAGAGACACATAGGGAGAGAGAAAGAAAGAGAGACAGAGAGAGAGACAGAGGGAGAGAAATAGAGACAGACAGAGACAGAGGGAGAGAGACAGAGAGAGAGGTCGGCGTGTGGGGAGAGTGTTGGACAGAATCACTACAGCAAGCCTTCCACTGGCTGCTGACGTCACGTCATCTTGTCCGACTGGACACTGGTCAACTGTGTAGGGGGTCACTACAGGCCCCCAGCTGTGTAGGGGGTCACTGCGGGCCCCTCCATCCGGCTGTGTATGGGGTCACTGCAGGCCCCCAGCTGTGTAGGGGGTCACTGCAGGCCCCTCCATGCAGCTGTGTTGGGGGTCACTGCAGGCCCCCAGCTGTGTAGGGGGTCACTGCAGGCCCCTCCATGCAGCTGTGTAGGGGGTCACTACAGGCCCCTCCATCCGGCTGTGTAGGGGGTCACTACAGGCCCCCGGCTGTGTAGAGGGTCACTACAGGCCCCCAGCTGTGTTGGGGGTCACTGCAGGCCCCTCCATCCGGCTGTGTAGGGGGTCACTGCAGGCCCCTCCATCCGGCTGTGTAGGGGGTCACTGCAGGCCCCTCCATCCGGCTGTGTAGGGGGTCACTGCAGACCCCTCCACCCTGGCCTCTCTTCCCACCTCTTCCCTCTTCCCACCAACCCCTCTTCCCACCTCCTCCCACCTCCTCCCACCTCTTCCCACCTCTTCCAACCTTTTCCGACCTCTTCCCACCTCTTCCAACCTTTTCCGACCTCTTCCCACCTCTTCCCACCAGCAGTCTCTGTATCACTGTCTGTCTTTCCTCCCATTGCAGAGATGACCGCCATAATCCTGTTCAATTCAGCGGAAAACTGGAAAACAGGTCAGACCACCGGTATTGTGGGTCCTGTATGGATATTTTCACACCGCCACATCATTGCTGTGCTCTGTCATCCAGGCGTTCGGCTGGCGGGCGATAAAAGCGCGCAATTCACATCACCCACTTTCTCTTCCTCACCTGTAGTGGAGAGGACAGGGGGGGGGGGGGGGGCTGGACAGTGGGGGGGGGGGGGGGGGGGGGGGTCGGGGGGGGAAGGGGTGAGTGGCGTTGTGGTGACGCACGTGGCATGGAGAACATTGACGGCAGGAGGGAGGGGGGTGGGGGTGGAGGGGGGAAGGTTTCACGTGACATGGAGAACATTGACGGCAGGAGGGAGGGGGGTGGAGGGGGGGGAGGTTTCACGTGACATGGAGAACATTGACGGCAGGAGGGAGGGGGGTGGAGGGGGAAGGTTTCACGTGACATGGAGAACATTGACGGCAGGAGGGAGGGGGGTGGAGGGGGGGAGGTTTCACGTGACATGGAGAACATTGACGGCAGGAGGGAGGGGTGTGGGGGTGGAGGGGGGAAGGTTTCACGTGACATGGAGAACATTGACGGCAGGAGGGAGGGGGGGTGGAGGGGGGAAGGTTTCACGTGACATGGAGAACATTGACGGCAGGAGGGAGGGGGGGTGGAGGGGGGAAGGTTTCACGTGACATGGAGAACATTGACGGCAGGAGGGAGGGGGATGGAGGGGGGAAGGTTTCACGTGACATGGAGAACATTGACGGCAGGAGGGAGGGGGGTGGAGGGGGAAGGTTTCACGTGACATGGAGAACATTGACGGCAGGAGGGAGGGGGGGTGGAGGGGGGGAGGTTTCACGTGACATGGAGAACATTGACGGCAGGAGGGAGGGGTGTGGGGGTGGAGGGGGGGAAGGTTTCACGTGACATGGAGAACATTGACGGCAGGAGGGGGGGGGGGGGGGGGTGGAGGGGGGAAGGTTTCACGTGACATGGAGAACATTGACGGCAGGAGGGAGGGGGGGTGGAGGGGGGAAGGTTTCACGTGACATGGAGAACATTGACGGCAGGAGGGAGGGGGGATGGAGGGGGGAAGGTTTCACGTGACATGGAGAACATTGACGGCAGGAGGGAGGGGGGGTGGAGGGGGGAGGTTTCACGTGACATGGAGAACATTGACGGCAGGAGGGAGGGGGGTGGAGGGGGGGGGGAGGGGGGTGGAGGGGGGGGGGAGGGGGATGGAGGGGGGAAGGCTTCACGTGACATGGAGAACATTGACGGCAGGAGGGAGGGGGGTGGGGGTGGAGGGGGGAAGGTTTCACGTGACATGGAGAACATTGACGGCAGGAGGGAGGGGGGTGGAGGGGGGGAGGGTTCACGTGACATGGAGAACATTGACGGCAGGAGGGAGGGGGGTGGAGGGGGGGGGAGGGGGGTGGAGGGGGGGGGAGGGGGGAAGGCTTCACGTGACATGGAGAACATTGACGGCAGGAGGGAGGGGGGTGGAGGGGGGGGAGGGGAGTGGAGGGGGGAAGGCTTCACGTGACATGGAGAACATTGACGGCAGGAGGGAGGGGGGTGGAGGGGGGAAGGCTTCACGTGTCATGGAGAACATTGACGGGAGGGGGGTGGAGGGGGGTGGAGGGGGGAAGGCTTCACGTGTCTCGTCTGAAGAATCGATCCCGTTGTTTCTCCTCACGTTGTTTACAGAATGACATTTGAAGAGAATGTGGTGTGTGTGATATAAATGTGTTGTGTGTGATATAACTGCATAGCATGATATCATTCCGTTCTAATGTTCATTGTCATTTTTAGCTCAGATGAGCACGCGATTCCTGTTCCTCCCGGCAGCAACACCGCCATTCCACAAGTTGTGCTAAAAATAACTGAAAAAGAAAAAAAAGAACAAAAAACACGCTATGCACTGCACAGCCACCGGTAGTGTCCGATACATAATGCACTGCTCAGTGTTCGATATGTAATGCACTGCTCAGTGTTCGATATATAGTGCACTGCTCAGTGTTCGATATATAACGCACTGCTCAGTGTTCGATATATAATGCACTGCTCAGTGTTCGATATATAATACACTGCTCAGTGTTCGATATGTAATGCACTGCTCAGTGTTCGATAAAAAATGCACTGCTCAGTGTTCGATATATAGTGCACTGCTCAGTGTTCGATATATAACGCACTGCTCAGTGTTCGATAAAAAATGCACTGCTCAGTGTTCGATATATAGTGCACTGCTCAGTGTTCGATATATAACGCACTGCTCAGTGTTCGATAAAAAATGCACTGCTCAGTGTTCGATATATAGTGCACTGCTCAGTGTTCGATATATAACGCACTGCTCAGTGTTCGATATATAGTGCACTGCTCAGTGTTCGATAAGTAATGCACTGCTCAGTGTTCGATATATAGTGCACTGCTCAGTGTTCGATAAGTAATGCACTGCTCAGTGTTCGATATATAGTGCTCTGCTCAGTGTTAGATATATAGTGCTCTGCTCAGTGTTAGGTAATGCACTGCTCAGTGTTAGATAAGTAATGCACTGCTCAATGTTCGATATATAGTGCACTGCTCAGTGTTAGTGTTAGATAGGTAATGCACTGCTCAGTGTTAGATAGGTAATGCACTGCTCAGTGTTAGATAAGTAATGCACTGCCTAGTGTGATATTCAGTAAGCAATGTCATCTACAGTGTTCAATAGCTAATGTCATGTACAGTACAGTGTTCAATAGCTAATGTCATGTACAGTACAGTGTTCAATAGGTAATATCATGTACAGTACAGTGTTCAATAGCTAATGTCATGTACAGTACAGTGTTCAATAGGTAATGCCCTGTACATTACTGTTCAACAGTTAATGCCATGTACAGTACAGTGTTCAACAGTTAATGCCATGTACAGTACAGTGTTCAACAGTTAATGCCATGTGCAGTACAGTGTTCAACAGTTAATGCCATGTGCAGTACAGTGTTCAACAGTTAATGCCATGTGCAGTACAGTGTTCAACAGTTAATGCCATGTACAGTACAGTGTTCAACAGGTAATGTCCTGTGCAGTACAGTGTTCAACAGGTAATGTCCTGTGCAGTACAGTGTTCAACAGGTAGTGCTTTGTACAGTACAGTGTTCAATAGGTAATGCCCTGTACATTAGTGTTCAACAGGTAGTGTCATGTGCAGTACAGTGTTCAACAGGTAATGTCATGTGCAGTACAGTGTTCAATAGGTAATGTCATGTGCAGTACAGTGTTCAATAGGTAGTGTCATGTGCAGTACAGCGTTCAACCGGTAATGCCCTGTACAGTGCAGTGTTGAACAGGTAATGCTTAATACAGTAAGTGTTCAATAGGTAATGCTTAGTACAGTAAGTGTTCAATAGGTAATGCTTAGTACAGTAAATGTTCAATAGGTAATGCCCTGTACAGTGCAGTGTTGAACAGGTAATGCTTAATACAGTAAGTGTTCAACAGATAATGCTTAGTACAGTAAGTGTTCAATAGGTAATGCCTGTACGCAGATAGCTCTGTAAAACTTCATTGACAACCAGGTGTGAGTGAACGTTGTCCCCCAATCGTTAAAGAGATGTAATTAATTAACGACCCTTTCCGGCGCTCTGTCTGGCACCAGCCCCACCACCCTCACCCCTCCCCTTTCACGCCCACCCCTCCCTCCTTTCACGGCCACCCCCCTCCCCCTCCCTTGGTGGGACCCTGTCAAGTCACGCACTGAGTGCTTGCCACAACCACAGGTGTTGGGAGTATAGACAGTGTGCCACAACCACAGGTTATGGGAGTATTGACAGTGTGCCATAACCACAGGTGTTGGGAGTATTGACTGTGTGCCACAACCACAGGTGTTGGGAGTATTGACAGTGTGCCACAACCACAGGTGTTGGGAGTATTGATAGTGTGCAATAACCACAGGTGTTGGGAGTATTGATAGTGTGCCACAACCACAGGTGTTGGGAGTATTGACAGTGTGTCATAACCACAGGTGTTGGGAGTATTGATAGTGTGCCATAACCACAGGTGTTGGGAGTATTGATAGTGTGCCACAACCACAGGTGTTGGGAGTATTGACAGTGTGTCATAACCACAGGTGTTGGGAGTATTGATAGTGTGCAATAACCACAGGTGTTGGGAGTATTGATAGTGTGCCACAACCACAGGTGTTGGGAGTATTGACAGTGTGCCACAACCACAGGTATTGGGAGTACTGACAGTGTGCCATAACCACAGGTGTTGGGAGCATTGACAGTGTGCCACAACCACAGGTGTTGGGAGTATAGACAGTGTGCAATAACCACAGGTGTTGGGAGTATTGACAGTGTGCCATAACCACAGGTGTTGGGAGTATTGACAGTGTGCCATAACCACAGGTGTTGGGAACAATGACAGTGTGCCACAACCACAGGTGTTGGGAGTATTGACAGTGTGCCACAACCACAGGTATTGGGAGTATTGACAGTGTGCAATAACCACAGGTGTTGGGAGTATTGATAGTGTGCCACAACCACAGGTGTTGGGAGTATTGACAGTGTGCCACAACCACAGGTGTTGGGAGTATTGACAGTGTGCCACAACCACAGGTGTTGGGAGTATTGACAGTGTGCCACAACCACAGGTGTTGGGAGTATTGACAGTGTGCCACAACCACAGGTGTTGGGAGTATTGACAGTGTGCCACAACCACAGGTGTTGGGAGCATAGACAGTGTGCAATAACCACAGGTGTTGGGAGTATTGACAGTGTGCCATAACCACAGGTGTTGGAAGTATTCATAGTGTTCCATAACCACAGGTGTTGGGAGCATTGACAGTGTGCCACAACCACAGGTGTTGGGAGCATTGACAGTGTGCCACAAACACAGGTGTTGGGAGTATTGACAGTGTGCCACAACCACAGGTGTTGGGAGCATTGACAGTGTGCCACAAACACAGGTGTTGGGAGCACTGACAGTGTTTGGGGATTGGGGAGAGAGGGTGGGTGAGGAGGGGGAAGAGGGGGTGGGGGGAGGAGGGGTCGTAAGGAGGGGGGGACAGGGGGGTCTAAGGATGTGGGGAGGGGTGGGGGGAGGAGGGTGGTAAGGAGGGGGGGAGAGGGGGGGAGGAGGGGTGGTAAGGAGGGGGGAAGAGGGGGTGACGGAAGGGGGTGGTAAGGAGGGAGGAGAGGGGGGGAGGAGGGTGGTAAGGAGGGGGAAGAGGGGTGAGGGAGGGGGAGTGGTAAGGAGGGGGGAGAGAGGGGTGGGGGAGGAGGGGTGGTAAGGAGGGGGAGAGGGGGGAGAAGGGGGGGTAAGGAGGGGGAGAGGGGGGGGGAGAAGGGGGGGTAAGGAGGGGGAGAGGGGGGAGAAGGGGGTGTAAGGAGGGGGAGAGGGGGGGGAGAAGGGGGGGTAAGGAGGGGGAGAGGGGGGAGAAGGGGGGGGGTAAGGAGGGGGAGAGGGGGATGGGTGGGACAGGTAACGATTGTCAGCCTCAAAGAGTGTGTGCCGTGTCTTTCAAATGGGACATTTCACTAATCCTTACATCATGCATTATTGACATTCACCTTGCTCCCTGTTCACAGAGAGAGAGAGAGAGAGAGAGAGAGAGAGACGGAGACAGAGAGAAAGAGAGAGAGACGCTTTGACACTTCAGTGTCATTGACCATGAGGTCAGAGAGAGAGAGACGCTTTGACACTTCAGTGTCATTGACCATGAGGTCAGAGAGAGAGAGACGCTTTGACACTTCAGTGTCATTGACCATGAGGTCAGAGAGAGAGAGAGACGCTTTGACACTTCAGTGTCATTGACCATGAGGTCAGAGAGAGAGAGAGAGAGAGACGCTTTGACACTTCAGTGTCACTGACCATGAGGTCAGAGAGAGAGAGAGACGCTTTGACACTTCAGTGTCATTGACCATGAGGTCAGAGAGAGAGAGAGAGACGCTTTGACACTTCAGTGTCATTGACCATGAGGTCAGAGAGAGAGAGAGAGACGCTTTGACACTTCAGTGTCATTGACCATGAGGTCAGAGAGAAAGAGAGAGACGCTTTGACACTTCAGTGTCACTGACCATGAGGTCAGAGAGAGAGAGAGAGAGACGCTTTGACACTTCAGTGTCACTGACCATGAGGTCAGAGAGAGAGAGAGAGACGCTTTGACACTTCAGTGTCACTGACCATGAGGTCAGAGAGAGAGAGAGAGACGCTTTGACACTTCAGTGTCATTGACCATGAGGTCAGAGAGAGAGAGAGAGAGACGCTTTGACACTTCAGTGTCACTGACCATGAGGTCAGAGAGAGAGAGAGAGACGCTTTGACACTTCAGTGTCATTGACCATGAGGTCAGAGAGAGAGAGAGACGCTTTGACACTTCAGTGTCACTGACCATGAGGTCAGAGAGAGACAGCCTATCATGATGACCAAAGTTATTCCTGAGGAGAGAGCAAGAAACGGTGCTACGTGTTGGGTTTCTCCAGGACATCCCTCCCACACCCACCCACCCCTGCTACACCTCCCTCTCCCCGCACACACACACACACACACACACACGCGCGTACTCACGCACGCACACATTTACACAAATACACAGTAACACACGGTAACAGACACAATACACACATACTGTCACACACACACGCACACGCGCGCGCGCGCACACACGCACACACACCTACACCCCCTACACACACGTATGCACGCAGGCACGCAAACACAGACACACGCTCAGACTTAGAAACACACACATACACAGTGACACAGACACAGACACACAGACAGACACATTCACGCCCCATAGGCACGCACGCACGACAACACACACACACACACACACACACACACACACACACACACACACACACACACACACAAAACACGGACAACAGTCACACAACACAGCAGCAGCCTATTCTCAGTGAAGCCGTGTTGTCCCATTTTGTCAGTGTTTGTCATCACGTCGTGAATTGATCATACACGTTTCCCAGAAGACAAACACAGGCCGTCATGTTGTCAGTGTTTGTCATCACGTCATGAATTGATCATACACGTTTCCCAGAAGACAAACACAGGCCGTCATGTTGTCAGTGTTTGTCATCACGTCATGAATTGATCATACACGTTTCCCAGAAGACAAACACAGGCCATCATATTGTCAGTGTTTGTCTTCATGTCATGAATATGATTTTGAAAATGACAAGCATGCTCCTTTGTATGTTCAGATGAAACAGTTTATTCCTGTACTTTCCAACAACTCAGTTAAAAAAAGTATTTAACTCTTCACCCAAAACATACACTTTTTCCCCCAGTTTATCCAAATGTCGAATACTAATAGCTGAGTACCTGTACTTATTCTGACATTGGATTCTATCTGTTTTGATTGGTCAAGTTGATTTAATGGTTTGTTACTTCGATTCTGTTACTTAGTTTGTATCAAGGCCTGACTAAGTGCGTTGGGTTACGCTGCTGGTCAGGCATCTGCTTGGCAGATGTGGTGTAGCGTATATGGATTTGTCCGAACGCAGTGACGCCTCCTTGAGCTACTGATACTGATACTGTTTAATTGCAATGTTTTTAAAAGCGAATATGTGAAATGCTTTATTTGAGAACATATGTTTATTACTCTTGTTTAATCAAGTTATCCGCGTGTGTGGGGTGGGTGGGGGGGGGGGGGGGGGGGGGGGGTGGCGGGTGTGTGCTGATTATCTGGTTGTGGTTTTCCACAATTCATCTTTATTCTTATCTTATCTATTATAATCAATGTGCAGTATAGTAGGCTATGTTTATAATTATATTCAAATAATGTTTCTTAATTCTTTCTGTTTTTACCCCTAACCCTAACCACGCGTCACGCCTAACCCTAACCCCTAACCCTAACCACGCGTCACCCCTAATCCTAACCCCTAACCCTAACCACGCGTCACGCCTAACCCTAACCCTAACCCCTAACCCTAACCACGCGTCACGCCTAACCCTAACCCCTAACCCTAACCACGCGTCACGCCTAACCCTAACCCCTAACCCTAACCACGCGTCACGCCTAACCCTAACCACGCGTCACGCCTAACCCTAACCCTAACCACGCGTCACGCCTAACCCTAACCCTAACCACGCGTCACGCCTAACCCTAACCCCTAACCCTAACCACGCGTCACGCCTAACCCTAACCCCTAACCCTAACCACGCGTCACGCCTAACCCTAACCCCTAACCCTAACCACGCGTCACGCCTAACCTAACCACGCGTCACGCCTAACCTAACCACGCGTCACGCCTAACCCTAACCCCTAACCCTAACCACGCGTCACGCCTAACCCTAACCCTAACCCCTGACCCTAACCACGCGTCACCCGCCGAACAACAACAGTGCATCGCCCCCTGTCTGACTGCTGCTCCACTTCCAGTTTGCCAGAGAACACCACTTGTTGCCATGGGTTCTTCTTCAGTGCGCCAAGAGCGTGCTCCACACGGGAACTCGGTTTATCGTCTCATCCCAAGGACTAGGCGCTCAGGCCGATTTTCCGGTCCAACCTGGGAGACTGGGCCAGAGCGGGCATCGAACCCAGACCCTCACGGACAGTGTACTGGCAGATCAGCTCCTTAACCATTCGGCCACCTTTTCCCAATCGTCCACATCTGTTCGAGAGCGGATTCACACCATACACGAGTTCATGTAATCCTTCATCTTGTAGCCTGACGATATGAATTCTACAAAGGTAGAAAGGTTTGCAACCCGTTTCCAAACAAATATTCATGTATGTACAGTCTACCAAGAAAAATCGAAAAGACAAAAGCAGAATCTGAGCAGACATTTCAGCAATTAAACAACAACAGCAACAACAACTTTTTCCGATATGTTCATGTCTGCAGCAATCAGAAGACAACATTGTAATATACAGGTGTTGTCTGTGCTAACTGAGGCAATGGATAAACAGGGAATGAAGGAAAACAAAACAGAACAGAAACAAGAGGACGGAAGGAAGGGGGGTAGGAAAAAAAGGAGGAGGGAAAGGAAGGAGGGTGTGTGTGGAGGGGGGCGGGGGGGGGGGCTGTACAGACACAACATAAAAAGTGCCGACATTCAATTTAAATACACCCCACCCCCACCCCCACCCCATCACTGACACAACATGTCGCAATCATGGCTGTCTCCATCCTAAAAACGGCAAGGCAAGGCAGGCTGCAGGGAAAATCATTGCTTCAGGCAGCGTTCTGTTGGCCCGACGTTTGATTCTTTTTGTCTTCTGACAAGATGGGAAATGTGGGTCAGGAAATGATTCAGCCTTCTGTCGTCCCCCCCCCCCAACACCCCCCCCCCCCCACACACACACACCTCTCTTTCTCCCCCAACCCCCCTCTCTTTCTCCCCCAACCCCCCACACGTCTTTCTCCCCCCACCCCCCTCTCTTTCTCCCCCCACCCCCACACCTCTCTTTTCCCCCACCTCTCCACTCTTTCTCCCCCCACACCTCTATTTCTCCCCCCACCCCCCACACCTCTCTTTCTCCCCCCCACCCCCCCACACCTCTCTTTCCTCCTCCCCACCCCACACCTCTTTCTCTCCCCCTCTCCCCCCCCCACCCCACACCTCTCTTTCTCCCCCCCACCCCCCCACACCTCTCTTTCTCCCCCCACCTCACCTCTCTTTCTTCCCCCCCACCCCCACCTCTCTTTCTCCCCCCCCCACCCCACACCTCTCTTTCTCTTTCTCCCCCCCCCCCACCCCACACCTCTTTCTCCTCCCCCCCCACCCCACACCTCTCTTTCTCTCCCCCCCCACCCCTTTCTCCCCCCCAACCCCACACCTCTCTTTCTCCCCCCCCACCCCCCACACTCTCTTTCTCTTCTCCCCCCCCCACCCCACACCTCTTTCTCCCCCCCCCACCCCACACCTCTCTTTCTCCCCCCCCCCCACCCCACACCTCTCTTTCTTTCTCCCCCCCCCCACCCCACACCTCTCTTTCTCCCCCCACCCCCCACACGTCCTCTTTCTCCCCCACTCCCCCCACACCTCTCTTTCTCCCCCACCCCCCACCTCTTTCTCCCCCCCACCCCACACCTCTCTTTCTCCCCCCCCCACCCCACACCTCTTTCTCCCCCACCCCCCCACACCTCTCTTTCTCCCCCCACCCCCCACCTCTTTCTCCCCCCCCCACACCTCTTTCTCTCCCCCCACCCCACACCTTTCTCCCCCACCCCCCACACCTCTCTTTCTCCCCCCACCCCCCACCTCTTTCTCCCCCCCACCCCACACCTCTCTTTCTCCCCCCCCCCCCCTACCCCACCACCTCTTTCTCCCCCCACCCCACACCTCTCTTTCTCCCCCACCCCCCACACCCTCTCTTTCTCCCCCCACCCCCCCACCTCTTTCTCCCCCCCACCCCACACCTCTCTTTCTCCCCCCCACCCCACACCTCTCTTTCTCCCCCACCCCCCACACCTCTCTTTCTCCCCCCACCCCCCACCTCTTTCTCCCCCCCACCCCACACCTCTTTCTCCCCCCGACAATCACCCACACCTCTCTTTCTCCCCCCCCACATCACCCACATCTCTCTCCCCAACATCTCTCTACCCCCTCCTCTTTCTCCCCCCACCACCATCACCCACATCTCTCTCCCCAACATCTCTCTACCCCCCTCCTCTTTCTCCCCCCACCACCATCACCCACATCTCTCTCCCCAACATCTCTCTACCCCCTCCTCTTTCTCCCCCCCACCATCACCCACATCTCTCTCCCCAACATCTCTCTACCCCCCTCCTCTTTCTCCCCCCACCACCATCACCCACATCTCTCTCCCCAACATCTCTCTACCCCCCTCCTCTTCCCCCCCCCCCCACCACCCACATCTCTCTCCCCAACATCTCTCTACCCCCTCCTCTTCCCCCCCCACCACCACCCACATCTCTCTCCCCAACATCTCTCTACCCCCTCCTCTTCCCCCCCCACCACCACCCACACCTCTCTCCCCAACATCTCTCTACCCCCTCCTCTTTCTCCCCCCACCACCCACACCCACACCTCTCTCCCCAACATCTCTCTACCCCCTCCTCTTTCTCCCCCCACCACCCACACCCTCTCTTTCTCCCCAACAACATGTCGCTCCCACCTGTCTTTTTCCCTTCACACCATACTTCTCTTTCTCCCCGCACCCCACCCCTCTCCTTATCCCCCCCCCCCCACACCTCTTTCTCTCCTACATCTCTCCCCCCCTCACTGCACACCCCACCCCTCTCCTTATCCCCCTCCCACACCTCTTTCTCTCCTACATCTCTCCCCCCCCCCCTCACTGCACACCCCTCCCCTCTCTTTATCCCCCCCTCACTGCACACCCCACCCCTCTCCTTATCCCCCTCCCACACCTCTTTCTCTCCTACATCTCTCCCCCCCCCTCACTGCACACCCCTCCCCTCTCTTTATCCCCCCCCCTCACTGCACACCCCACCCCTCTCCTTATCCCCCCCTCACTGCACACCCCACCCCTCTCCTTATCCCCCTCTCACACCTCTTTCTCTCCTACATCTCTCCCCCCCCTCACTGCACACCCCACCCCTCTCCTTATCCCCCTCTCACACCTCTTTCTCTCCTACATCTCTCCCCCCCCTCACTGCACACCCCTCCCCTCTCTTTATCCCCCCCCCTCACTGCACACCCCACCCCTCTCCTTATCCCCCTCTCACACCTCTTTCTCTCCTACATCTCTCCCCCCCCCTCACTGCACACCCCTCCCCTCTCTTTATCCCCCCCCCTCACTGCACACCCTACCTCTCTCTCCCCATACCCCATACCGCCCACCCCCTAACCCCACACCACCCACCCCCTTACCCCCCCTCTCTCCACCCTAAGCCCACACCACCAACCCCCTAACCCCCCACACCATCCACCCCCCTCTTTCTCCACCCTAACCCCACACACCACCCCCTCTCTTTCTCCCACACCGTTTTCTGAGCACGACCTTTGGTATTTTGCTGTTTGTTGAACGACTGCTACAGATTGTGCAGGCACAACAAAACCTGAATTCCGATATTCTCTCTGTCTCCTCTGTCTCTGTCTCTCTCACCCCCCCCCCCCTCCCCACATCACCTGCCTGCACACCGCATTCATCAACAGTTCAACGCATTTCATGTCTTATATCTGCATACATCATCAGTTCAACACATTTCATGTCTTATATCTGCATACATCATCAGTTCAACACATTTCATGTCTTATATCTGCATACATCATCAGTTCAACACATTTCATGTCTTATATCTGCATACATCATCAGTTCAACACATTTCATGTCTTATATCTGCATACATCATCAGTTCAACACATTTCATATTTTATATCTGCATTCATCATCAGTTCAACACATTTCATGTCTTATATCTGCATTCATCAACAGTTCAACACATTTCATGTCTTATATCTGCATACATCATCAGTTCAACACATTTCGTGTCTTATATCTGCATACATCATCAGTTCAACACATTTCATGTCTTATATCTGCATACACCATCAGTTCAACACATTTCATGTCTTATATCTGCATACATCATCAGTTCAACGCATTTCATATTTTATATCTGCATACATCATCAGTTCAACGCATTTCATATTTTATATCTGCAGACATCATCAGTTCAACGCATTTCATATTTTATATCTGCATACATCATCAGTTCAACACATTTCATATTTCATATCTGCATACATCTTCAGTTCAACACATTTCATATTTTATATCTGCATACATTAGTTCAACAGATGTCATATCTGTTATATCTGATCTTTTTTTTGTACCAGTTTGCCCACGGATGTTCACGGTGACATCCGGTCCGAAATGACGTCACCTGTCAGCATGGCTCCTGAACACCATGTGGGACTGGTTTCACGTCGTGTCGGCTGCCAAGGCTGCACAACTTTCACTCATCCCCTCTTTACACACACACACGGGCGCGCGCGCTCATGCATATATATATATATTCTGGGAAACTGATGCCCATGACCGCTCTCGCTGGAGGATGCTGTACTCTAGTGGCATAAAGACGTTTGAAAACAAGAGAACGCTGGCCATTAAGGAGAAGCGTGAGCGAAGGAAGCAGGGCTCAACTTCTGGAGATGTTTTCCCTTGTAACACCTGTGGGAAGTGCTGCGCATCCAGAATCGGCCTCTTCTCCCATATGAGGACACACACCGACAGATAAGCCTGCCTGCCTACTCATCTGTCGGTCCGACGGGAGACTCCATCATCATCATATATAAATAAACACACACACACACACACACACACACACACACACACACACAGGAGAGAGAGAGAGAGAGAGAGAGAGAGAGATCCAAGCCAAGATGTTTTATTTTCCATAAGTACGTGGAAGAACCGTTAAATCAGTCTTAATAAGTTGATTTCACTTATAAACTTTAAAACTGGTTTGCACCTGGGGGGTGGGGGTGGGGGGGGGGCAGGTGGAGGGGGGGGGGGTAGTGCTTAGGGTTAGTTTTAAGAAAGTCTATTGATGCTTATGTTGGTCATGATACATATACAAGAAGAAAATCGTTGACAGTCTTTTCGTGTCTGAGAAACTGGCAGATAAAAAACTTTGCAGATTTTCGCTGAAACTCCGTTTCTTCAGGCAAGGGGGCAGCCTGCACAGCAGTCCAAGTTCTAGGACTTGACAAGAAGGCTGCTGTTGTAACCTTCTCTTCTGCCGTCTGCCGTGCTGTGGAACCCAAGACAGCGTCAGTTTAACGCATACGTGTATGTATGTATGTATGTATGTATGTATGTATGTATGTATGTATGTATGTATGTATGTATGTGTGTATGTACGTACGTACGTACGTACACACAAACACACAGACACACACACAGACACACACACACACACACACACACACTCTCACACATAGTGTACATATCGTGTATATACCACATCTCTCTCTCTTTTTAAAAGCATGTCTTTTTATGTATATTCTCACAAATGTCATGATAGGGGCTGTTGGCCGGTCATTAGTCGTTCAGCGTTCAGCGTTCTCTATCTCTTGGTGTTGTTTGTTCTTTTTCCCTTTCCTTTCCTGACACAACTGAGGACAGTGCAGCTACAGCAAAAAGAGGAGAGTTTTTCTTCCCTTTCCTTTACTGACACAACTGAGGACAGTGCAGCTACAGCAAAAAGAGGAGAGTTTTTCTTCCCTTTCCTTTACTGACACAACTGAGGACAGTGCAGCTACAGCAAAAAGAGGAGAGTTTTTCTTCCCTTTCCTTTACTGACACAACTGAGGACAGTGCAGCTACAGCAAAAAGAGGAGAGTTTTTCTTCCCTTTCCTTTACTGACAGCAAAAAGAGGAGAGTTTTTCTTCCCTTTCCTTTACTGACACAACAGAGGACAGTGCAGCTACAGCAAAAAGAGGAGAGTTTTTCTTCCCTTTCCTTTACTGACACAACTGAAGGCAGTGCAGCTACAGCAAAAAGAGGGGTCATTTGTATTTTAAAGGACTGTGGTCACTCGGTGAAAACACATCCAAAGTATTCTTTAGTTTGTTTGATTGCCAGATTCAACCAATGCTAACTTATGGTTCTGAAGTTTGGGGATTAATTACACACCATACTATGATAGAAAGAGTTCATCTGTTTGCTTTGAAAAGGTTATCAAATGTTAGTATTAAGACACCTAAAGCTCTTGTTTATGGAGATAGTGGAAGGTACCCTCTCTGTATCAATACATATACAAGATGTGTAAAATAATGGCTAAAACTAATGAGAATATCAGAAGAACGTGTCCTTTTGAAAGCGTATAAAATGTTGCTGACCCTCCACCCTAGAAATCATTACAGCTGGCCTTCCGTCCTATGTTTTACTTTGTATGGATATGGTTTTGGAGAGGTGTGGGAAAACAATGGTGTTCAGAATGTTCATATTTTTCTCAGCGAATTTAAACAAAGACTCATTGACCGTTTTGTACAAGGATGGCAGAGTGAGCTAACGAGCAAAGATAGATGAAGTTTTTACTCTTCATTTAAGCAAATATTTGTGTGTCTCAATATCTCTTTGACTTGAAGCATTGGGTGTTAAAAAGAACTTTAACCAGATTTATATTAAGTGTGTCGGCTTTAGGAATTCACCATTATCGTTATTCCAGAAACGTTTCATCTGACTCCATTTTGTATAGGTGTCTTAGAAAGTGAAATTCATTTTGTATTTGTATATCCCAAATATTCTGATCTCCGGGAAAGGTACATCCCCAGCAAATATTATAGGCATTCCTCTGATTTCAGGTGATCTTTACTGATGTCTGATGCCAGATGTACGTATAGACTAGCAGGGTATCTGACTGATGCATTTCATGTTGGAAATAACGCCATGTCATTGAGCAGTCAACCTGAACCATAATTATGTTGGTGTTGATCATTGTACATTCCTCCTTGTGATCCCACCCCCTGGACATGGGCAGATGGCCTGCTTCAATTAAACGTTTAACTTCTTCTTCTTCTCTCTCTCTCTCTCTCGCTATATATATATACGCTTGTGTGCGTGTACGCGCGCGCGCGCGAGTGTGTGCGTGTGTGTGCGTGCGTGTGTGCGTGTGTCTGTGCGTGCGAATACCATAAAAAGAATAAAAACTTGCCATGGAAACAACATAGAATATAAATCAAAGACAGTACACTTGTCGATGAAATAAAGAAAGAGGGGGGAATTGTGTGCGCGTGCGTGCGTGGGTGCGTGCGTGCGTGCTTGTGTGTGTGTGTGTGTGTATGTGTGTGTATGTGTGTGTGTGTGTGTGTGTGTGTGTGTGTGTGTGTGTGTGTGTGTGTGTGTGTGTGTGTGTGTGTGTGTGGATACCATAGAATAAAGAAAAACTTGCCATGGAAACAACATTGGATTTTAACCAGAGAAAGCACACTTATCAATAAAATAAAGAAAGAGAGGAAAGATAAGAAAAATGTGTGTGTGTGTGTGTGTGTGTGTGTGTGTGTGTGTGTGTGTGTGTGTGTGTGTGTCTGTGTGTGTCTGTGTGTGTCTGTGTGTGTCTGTGTGTGTGTGTGTCTGTGTGTTTACTTGCGTGAAGAGCTGAGAAAAGATAATCAAGAAGTTGGAGACAAGAGAAGGGAAAAAAAGTCAAAACAAAGACCAACGCAGAGAAACAATGTACACGAAGGGTGACAAAAGTATGGCAGTGTGTAAGGTCGCTACACTTGTTGCCAGGTAGTTATTGTCAGGTACATATATTGTCGGCAGGGAGAGAGAAAAAAACAACTGAAGTCAGGTCTGTGCCAGCAATACCTAGCTGTTTCCTTGTGACTGCCTGACGTCTCTTGTCTCCACCAGTCACATGATTACTGTCTGTCTGTCTGTCTGTCTGTCTCCCTCCCCCTCCCTCCCTCCTGCTTCCTATGATTCGGTGTGCGTCACTGAGCGGCACGATGCTTTTCTCAGCGTTCGATTTTCTTCCAGGCTGACATGACTCCAGGTGATGATACCTCTCTCTCTTCCAGGCTGACATGACTCCAGGTGATGATACCTCTCTCTCTCTCTTCCAGGCTGACATGACTCCAGGTGATGATACCTCTCTCTCTTCCAGGCTGACATGACTCCAGGTGATGATACCTCTCTCTCTTCCAGGCTGACATGACTCCAGGTGATGATACCTCTCTCTCTCTCTTCCAGGCTGACATGACTCCAGGTGATGATACCTCTCTCTCTTCCAGGCTGACATGACTCCAGGTGATGATACCTCTCTCTCTCTCTTCCAGGCTGACATGACTCCAGGTGATGATACCTCTCTCTCTTCCAGGCTGACATGACTCCAGGTGATGATACCTCTCTCTCTTCCAGGCTGACATGACTCCAGGTGATGATACCTCTCTCTCTTCCAGGCTGACATGACTCCAGGTGATGATACCTCTCTCTCTTCCAGGCTGACATGACTCCAGGTGATGATACCTCTCTCTCTCTCTTCCAGGCTGACATGACTCCAGGTGATGATACCTCTCTCTCTCTCTCTCTTCCAGGCTGACATGACTCCAGGTGATGATACCTCTCTCTCTTCCAGGCTGACATGACTCCAGGTGATGATACCTCTCTCTCTCTCTTCCAGGCTGATATGACTCCAGGTGATGATACCTCTCTCTCTCTTCCAGGCTGACATGACTCCAGGTGATACCTCTCTCTCTCTCTTCCAGGCTGACATGACTCCAGGTGATGATACCTCTCTCTCTTCCAGGCTGACATGACTCCAGGTGATGATACCTCTCTCTCTTCCAGGCTGACATGACTCCAGGTGATGATACCTCTCTCTCTCTCTCTCTTCCAGGCTGACATGACTCCAGGTGATGATACCTCTCTCTCTTCCAGGCTGACATGACTCCAGGTGATGATACCTCTCTCTCTTCCAGGCTGACATGACTCCAGGTGATGATACCTCTCTCTCTTCCAGGCTGACATGACTCCAGGTGATGATACCTCTCTCTCTTCCAGGCTGACATGACTCCAGGTGATGATACCTCTCTCTCTCTCTCTCTTCCAGGCTGACATGACTCCAGGTGATGATACCTCTCTCTCTTCCAGGCTGACATGACTCCAGGTGATGATACCTCTCTCTCTTCCAGGCTGACATGACTCCAGGTGATGATACCTCTCTCATCCTTCTGTGGACAGAGCAGAATGCACCACGCCCATCCTTCTGTGGACAGAACAGAATGCACCAAACCCATCCTGTGGACAGAACAGAATGCACCACACCATCCAGTGGACAGAACAGAATGCACCAAACCCATCCTGTGGACAGAACAGAATGCACCACACCATCCAGTGGACAGAACAGAATGCACCACACCATCCCGTGGACAGAACAGAATGCACCACACCATCCCGTGGACAGAACAGAATGCACCAAACCCATCCCGTGGACAGAACAGAATGCACCACACCCATCCTGTGGACAGAACAGAATGCACCACACCATCCAGTGGACAGAACAGAATGCACCACACCATCCCGTGGACAGAACAGAATGCACCACACCATCCCGTGGACAGAACAGAATGCACCACACCATCCCGTGGACAGAACAGAATGCACCACATCATCCTGTGGACAGAACAGAATGCACCAAACCATCCAGTGGACAGAACAGAATGCACCAAACCATCCAGTGGACAGAACAGAATGCACCACACCCATCCTGTGGACAGAACAGAATGCACCACACCCATCCTGTGGACAGAACAGAATGCACCACACCATCCCGTGGACAGAGCAGAATGCACCACACCCATCCTGTGGACAGAACAGAATGCACCACACCATCCTGTGGACAGAACAGAATGCACCAAACCCATCCTGTGGACAGAACAGAATGCACCACACCCATCCTGTGGACAGAACAGAATGCACCAAACCATCCAGTGGACAGAACAGAATGCACCACACCCATCCTGTGGACAGAACAGAATGCACCACACCCATCCTGTGGACAGAGCAGAATGCACCACACCCATCCTGTGGACAGAGCAGAATGCACCACACCCATCCTGTGGACAGAGCAGAATGCACCAAACCCATCCTGTGGACAGAACAGAATGCACCACACCCATCCTGTGGACAGAACAGAATGCACCACACCCATCCTGTGGACAGAACAGAATGCACCACACCCATCATGTGGACAGAACAGAATGCACCACACCCATCCTGTGGACAGAGCAGAATGCACCACACCCATCCTGTGGACAGAGCAGAATGCACCAAACCCATCCTGTGGACAGAACAGAATGCACCACACCCATCCTGTGGACAGAACAGAATGCACCACACCCATCCTGTGGACAGAACAGAATGCACCACACCCATCATGTGGACAGAACAGAATGCACCACACCCATCCTGTGGACAGAACAGAATGCACCACACCCATCCTGTGGACAGAACAGAATGCACCAAACCATCCAGTGGACAGAACAGAATGCACCACACCCATCCTGTGGACAGAACAGAATGCACCACACCATCCAGTGGACAGAACAGAATGCACCACACCCATCCTGTGGACAGAGCAGAATGCACCAAACCCATCCTGTGGACAGAACAGAATGCACCACACCCATCCTGTGGACAGAACAGAATGCACCAAACCCACCACAATACCACTTCACATCAAACATGGCAAAGCGTGCAGCATCTAAACCTCCCTGATTACACACACACAACAGTTCACAACAAACAACCTCAGGTTTTACTGGTCCTGTAAACAATTTCAATTGAGAGTAACTTTTAATGGGGCCTTCAGAACACGGCTGGTGACGCACATCCGGTGTATCGCTCAGCGGAAGTGACGCCATTATCGACAGCTCCATGACCACAACGCCGCCTTTTATGGCCTGCTAGCTGTTGCCGCAGTTACTGCAGGTAGTGCCAGACTGACTTGGTTAAGTGCCTACTTAGAGTTGGAGGAATGAGTGTGTCACGGTTAGTCAAACATCGTTGAAAGGTGGTGTGAACAGACAGCTGCTGTTCTTCATCTTCACTGTCTGTGCTGTGTCTCTGCAGTATTTTGACTCACTGTCTCTGCTCTCTCTCTCTCTCTCTCTGTGCAGTATTTTGATTCACTCTGTGTGTGTGTGTGTGTGTGTGTGTGTGTGTGTGTGTGTGTGTGTGTGTGTGTGTGTGTGCAGTATTTTGATTCACTCTGTGCTCTCTCTCTCTTTCTGTGCAGTATTTTGATTGACTGTCTGTGCTCTCTCTCTCTCTCTCTCTCTCCTCTCTCTCTCTCTGTGCAGTATTTTGTATCACTGTCTGTGTTATCTCTCTGTGCAGTATTTTGTATCACTGTCTCTGTTATCTCTCTCTGTGTGTGCAGTATTTTGTATCACTGTCTGTGTTATCTCTCTCTCTCTGTGCAGTATTTTGTATCACTGTCTCTGTTATCTCTCTCTGTGTGTGCAGTATTTTGTATCACTGTCTGTGTTATCTCTCTCTCTCTCTCTCTCTGTGCAGTATTTTGTATCACTGTCTGTGTTATCTCTCTCTGTGCAGTATTTTGTATCACTGTCTGTGTTATCTCTCTCTGTGCAGCATTTTGTATCACTGTCTGTGTTATCTCTCTCTGTGCAGTATTTTGCATCACTGTCTGTGTTACCTCTCTCTCTGTGTGCAGTATTTTGTATCACTGTCTGTGTTATCTCTCTGTGTGTGCAGTATTTTGTATCACTGTCTGTGTTATCTCTCTGTGTGCAGTATTTTGTATCACTGTCTGTGTTATCTCTCTCTGTGCAGTATTTTGTATCACTGTCTGTGTTATCTCTCTGTGCAGTATTTTGTATCACTGTCTGTGTTATCTCTCTGTGCAGTATTTTGTATCACTGTCTGTGTTATCTCTCTGTGCAGTATTTTGTTTCACTGTCTGTGTTATCTCTCTGTGTGCAGTATTTTGTATCACTGTCTGTGTTATCTCTCTCTCTGCAGTATTTTGTTTCACTGCCTTACCTGGCACTGACATTCCTTTGCTGCATGACATAACAGACTGCATGACACTGGATCAGTGATCCGTCCCTCTCCGTCTTTCTCTCCTCTCTCTCTCTTTCACTTCCCCTTTCTTACCTCCCCCCCCCCCCTCTCTCTCTCTCTCTCTCTCCAAGATATGTAAACGGAAAACCAGTTCGTCCATGTCCATATCCATTTAGTGAACGTCTCAGTGTGTGCGCGTATGTGTGTATCGGAGAGTGTGGAATAACATTTCACATGTGTTTTGGTGCTTTTGATTTCCCCTTTCCTCCCGACCCTGATATGAGCAAGGCTTAAGTCAATAAACCATTTGTCTTGTCTTCTCTCTCTCTCTCTCTCTCTCTCTCTCTCTCTCAGAGTCACAGTGCTCTACTGCTCTCCTTCCCCCCCTCACCCCCAATCCCCTCACCCTCCCGTCCTACCTGGACATTCTCTATCAGATGTCAGGGTTAGGGTAAAAGTCATATTGCAGAGATGTCAGGGTTAGGGTAAAGGTCATATTGCAGAGATGTCAGGGTCAGGGTAAAAGTCATATTGCAGAGATGTCAGGATTAGGGTAAAAGTCATATTGCAGAGATGTCAGGGTTAGGGTAAAAGTCATATTGCAGAGATGTCAGGGTTAGGGTAAAAGTCATATTGCAGAGATGTCAGGGTCAGGGTAAAAGTCATATTGCAGAGATGTCAGGGTTAGGGTAAAAGTCATGTTGCAGAGATGTCAGGGTTAGGGTAAAAGTCATATTGCAGAGATGTCAGGGTCAGGGTAAAAGTCATACTACAGAGATGTCAGGATTAGGGTAAAAGTCATATTGCAGAGATGTCAGGGTTAGGGTAAAAGTCATATTGCAGAGATGTCAGAGTTAGTGTAAAAGTCATATTGCAGAGATGTCAGGGTCAGGGTAAAAGTCATATTGCAGAGATGTCAGGATTAGGGTAAAAGTCATATTGCAGAGATGTCAGGGTTAGGGTAAAAGTCATATTGCAGAGATGTCAGGGTTAGGGTAAAAGTCATATTGCAGAGATGTCAGGATTAGGGTAAAAGTCATATTGCAGAGATGTCAGGGTCAGGGTAAAAGTCATATTGCAGAGATGTCAGGATTAGGGTAAAAGTCATATTGCAGAGATGTCAGGGTTAGGGTAAAAGTCATATCGCAGAGATGTCAGGGTTAGGGTAAAAGTCATATTGCAGAGATGTCAGGATTAGGGTAAAAGTCATATTGCAGAGATGTCAGGATTAGGGTAAAAGTCATATTGCAGAGATGTCGGGGTCAGTGTAAAAGTCATATTGCAGAGATGTCAGGGTTAGTGTAAAAGTCATATTGCAGAGATGTCAGGGTCAGTGTAAAAGTCATATTGCAGAGATGTTAATGTTAGGGTAAAAGTCATACTGCAGAGATGTTAGGGTTAGGGTAAAAGTCATATTGGAGAGATGTCAGGGTCAGGGTAAAAGTCATACTGCAGAGATGTTAAGGTTAGGGTAAAATTCATATTGCAGAGATGTTAGGGTTAGGGTAAAAGTCATACTGCAGAGATGTTAGGGTTAGGGTAAAAGTCATACTGCAGAGATGTTAGGGTTAGGGTAAAAGTCATATTGCAGAGATGTTAGGGTTAGGGTAAAAGTCATATTGCAGCACCCGTAAATCAGGAACCTATTTGGCAGGCAATTTTTGTGCATGTATGAAACGATATTACCATTAGTAGATGTTATCAATTTTCAGTGGATTTCGACTCTTAGTTTGTGTGCCATTTTACTCAATTCTGGTGCGGATTCAGTCACTAAACTAACGTGCCACCATCAAGCTTTTTCCAGTTTTCGTCCCTTACCCTAACACTAACCCTTACCCCAACACAAACCCTTACACTAACTCCTGACGGTGACTACTCGTGACCCTTACCCTAACACTAACCCTTACCCCAACAAAAACCCTTACACTAACTCCTGACGGTGACTACTCGTGACCCTTACCCTAACACTAACCCTTACCCCAACAAAAACCCTTACACTAACTCCTGACGGTGACTACCCGTAACCCTTACCCTAACACTAACCCTTACCCAAACACAAACCCTTACCCTAACATAAACCGTAATCCCAACACAAACCATTACCCTAACACTAACCCTTACCCTAACTCCTTGCGGTGGTTCACCCTGACCCTTACCCGCTAATGTCCTATTTTAGCATCTTAAATTATTGCACCTGTTGATAAATATTTCCATGGTATGTGGGTGACGGGTCATATTGTGGGTGACCGTCAGGAGTTAGCGTAAGGGTTTGAGTTAGAGTTAGGGTAAGGGTTTGTGTTAGGGTTAGGGTAAGGGTTCGTGTTAGGGTTAGGGTAAGGGTTTGTGTTAGGGTTAGGGTAAGGGTTTGTGTTAGGGTTAGGGTTTGTGTTAGGGTTAGGGTTTGTGTTAGGGTTAGGGTAAGGGTTTGTGTTCGGGTTAGGGTAAGGGTTTGTGTTAGGGTAAGGGTTTGTGTTAGGGTTAGGGTAAGGGTTTGTGATAGGGTTAGGGTAAGGGTTTGCGTTAGGGTTAGGGTAAGGGTTCGTGTTAGGGTTAGGGTTTGTGTTAGGGTTAGGGTAAGGGTTTGTGTTAGGGTTAGGCTTTGTGTTAGGGTAAGGGTTTGTGTTAGGGTTAGGGTCTGTGTTAGGGTTACGGTAAGGTTTTGTAAGGTATCCCCTGTCACGGTACTTCCTGCAGGTTAATGAGTTGTCCATTGCTGACTATGACCACAGTGCAACACGACAGCCACCCTCTCCCCCCCCCCCCCCCCCACTAAGGTGCACACCTGCATTTCAACACCTTCCCTCCCTCACAGCATGACGTCACGGAAGCGGCAGGACGCGGTCACAAGGATGCCAGAAGCGACGTGGTTTGTCTGTAAGTTTGTACAAGACAGGGCGGGCAGGCAGCCATTAGTGGGGGAAGAAGGTGGTGGTGTGAAAAGGAAAAACATGTCCATGACAGGGCCGACAACCCACTCTGTCCCTCACATTTCACTCTGGTTGTTACCACCCCTGATAGCGGGTGGCGCACTGAGCGGCCCAACATGCACACGTGTGCAGCTTCATCACTGCAGCGCCGTAACTCACCGTCCTGATTGAAAGCAACACGGCCGCCACTTCTCCTAAGTGTCTGTGTTGTCTTGGCGCTGTTTGAAAGCCAAGCATTAAATGGACATTTTTCGTGCGCCGTTGATACTAGCTGCTGAGAGAGAGAGAGAGAGAGAGAGAGAGAGAGAGAGAGAGAGAGAGAGAGAGAGAGAGAATGGATGAATGAATACATGAATATTTATTTTCCAACGGTGAAGATATTAGCACTTTGGACGACTCACATATCTGCCGTTGTTCTGAGACACACAGCCATATACACATATGAATGTTGTTATGCTCAGCTTGGATACATGTATAATGTACAAGGATAACACGGCGTCAAACTGGGAGATCAGTACAACATCACTCATCTTTACGAAACGGAATCGAGTAACACACACACACACACACACACACACACACACACACACACACACACACACACACACACACACACACACACACACTGAGGTAAAAAACAAAACAAGACAACAAAGCCCTAATATGAATGCAACACATGAATGATTCGAGTGGAATTAGCACAGAAAAGTAATGATAAATTCAAAAACACAGATGCAAGAGACATAAAGGATAGCAAATAAGGAGACAGCTAATAGGGATGTGGACGGATTGACACATTATGTGGGGAAAGGGAGAGAAAGAAAGAGAGAGAGAGAGAGAGAGAGAGAGAGAGAGAGAGAGAGAGAGAGAGAATGTCAGAGCGAAATCAGTAAGAAAAGAAAAGTATGAGTTGGGTGAGGATGGTTCACATTTTGTAATACATGTGAGTATATAGAAACGTAGACATGACCAGACCTAGTTTGTTTTCGTTAGTTTATGTCCACTGCAAGGACAACACATTCAGATCTGTGAAAACAATGAGTGATAAGAAACTCAAGGGAGAGCTGGACAGTGCAAGGTCTTCAGAGAAGAAGCCCCCCATCAGTCAAGTGTTAAGGCCCTTAACTCTTTACACTCTAAGGGGGCTGGGCCTCACCCAGGTCATGACTCCTGATGCCCTTGTATTGCCGCATTTCCTTTCTTTTTTTCTCCTGGTCCTCAGAAGGTTCGCACCCGCGCCTCCAGGGTGGTCGCCACTTCAGGACTGAGTCACCTTTTCTGGCAGACGTTTTAACCACTGAGCCATCGTACGCCTAGTTTGAGTAGGGAAAATTCCTCCTCGACCAGATCCAGCTGGAACTCTTTTCTGCTGCTTCTGCCATTGCCTTGAGAGCCCGTGTCCTCGCTCTGCCAGAAATCGACAGCTGTTTCATGAGGCTGTAGGCAGATGCGCCCACAAACCCTCTTGCACCAATCTCTATGGCGAGGACTTCGGCTTGGAAGCCAGATCTTTGAAAACAATATTCTACTGCGTGATACGTTATCAACTGATTGACGCAATTCGAAATAGTTTGTAAGGATTGTCAGTGACAATAATTTTATTATACCAGATTTTAGGGCTGGCTTTCGGCACACATGTACCGTCGCAAGTTTCTCTTTGAATGTTGAGGTGGAAAAGGGAAAAGAGTTCTTTGAGGTGTTTGGGGAGATTGTTCCAGTTGTGCGTGCCGGAGTATGTAAAACTCGATTTATAAAGGTCTATTCTTGGCTTGGGTAGAATAAGTGTCACATTTCGGGAGTTAGCAGACAATGGTTTGGTGTGGATAAGTAGGACATTTACCGAATGTAATTCTATGCATAAGTACGCACTTATTCAATAGTAGGTGCTTAGTCAAGGGAAGAGGTGCTGGCAGTTGGTACTGATGACTGCGTGTGTTTCGTAAAACACCATTGAGGTGTTGCACAGCACGTCTGTGAATATAATCAATTTTTTTCATGTGCACTTCGCTGCGGTTGTCCCACACGTTTGAAACGTAATTAATTCTAGACATGACGTGAGAATGGAAAAAGAAACGGGAAGCCACTGGACTGACATGTTTTGAACGGGATAACAGATAAGCTGTATGAAGAGAAGAGTCATCTGCAAACATGTAGCATGATACAGCAGATGAGGAGATACACAATGGAAGATCACTGATATAAAGGTTGAACAATAGGGGGCCAAGCACAGAGCCTTGGGGAATGCCCTTTTTAATGAACCATTTGTTTTCATTTTAACATAAAAAACAGAAATAGTGACATTCGACCTGGAAAAAAGCAAAAGGGCTAAACACCACTATTTCCTTATACTAAGCATATCATTTGATATCCATACAAATACACATAAACCCACATACATGCACACATACGTACGTACGTACACACTTACATACATACACACATTGTTACAAGCATATAAATTTATAGACATGCACACAAACATATCGGCACCTGTACACGCGTATTTTCATCCACTGATGTTTGCATGTAATGTACAAAATAAACGTCATAGAATAAATCATTCATACTCATGCCCAGGCCCATTTTAGTTATCCATTCAGAGAGAAAGAGAGAGAGAGAGAGAAAGAGAGGTGTGTGTGTGTGTGTGTGTGTGTGTGTGTGTGTGTGTGTGTGTGTGTGTGTGTGTGTGCGTGTGTGTACTCATGTGCATGTGCGTGTACATGTGTGTGTTGAGGGACAGTGGCGGGTCCCCTCAGTTCAGAAAACAAATCATATACAGCGTGTTTGAGCAGCTGACATCAACACCAGACACGTCACGTTGAACGACAGCAACGGAGACAGTGGATGGGGGGACAGAAGGAGGAGGAGGAGGAGGAGGAGGAGAAGGACGACCTCTTCTCTCTCTCTCTCACTCACTCACTCACTCACACTCACACACACACACACACACACACTCACACTCACACACACACACACACACACACACACACGCAACACGTCGATATCTCCCTCTCCACAAAAAGAAACACTGATTGTGGTCAGACATTGATCAGTTCAGCAGATGTTCAATTGGTTCAATGCACCGGAGTCGCTGCACAACAGGAGATATCGAAATAGTACACCCCCAGACCCCTCCCCCCCCCCACCCCCGACACAAAGACAGAACAGTACACATCCCAGACCCTCACAGACACGCACACACAGAACAGTGCACCTCACAGACACACAGATACACAGAACAGTACACCTCCCAGACCCTCACAGACAGAACAGTACACCTTCCAGACCCTCACAGACACACAGATACACAGAACAGTACACCTCCCAGACCCTCACAGACAGAACAGTACACCTCCCAGACCCTCACAGACACACAGAACAGTACACCTCCCAGACCCTCACAGACAGAACAGTACACCTCCCAGTCCCTCACAGACACACAGACAGAACAGTACACCTCCCAGACCCTCACAGACAGAACAGTACACCTCCCAGACCCTCACAGACACACAGAACAGTACACCTCCCAGACCCTCACAGACAGAACAGTACACCTCCCAGACCCTCACAGAGAGAACAGTACACCTCCCAGACCCTCACAGAAACACAGAACAGTACACCTCCCAGACACTCACAGACACACACACAGAACAGTACACCTCCCAGACCCTCACAGACACACAGAACAGTACACCTCCCAGACAGAACAGTACACCTCCCAGACCCTCACAGAAACACAGAACAGTACACCTCCCAGTCCCTCACAGACACACAGACAGAACAGTACACCTCCCAGACCCTCACAGACAGAACAGTACACCCCCCAGACCCTCACAGACACACAGAACAGTACACCTCCCAGACCCTCACAGACAGAACAGTACACCTCCCAGACCCTCACAGACAGAACAGTACACCTCCCAGACAGAACAGTACACCTCCCAGACCCTCACAGACAGAACAGTACACCTCCCAGACACTCACAGACACACGGAACAGTACACCTCCCAGTCCCTCACAGACAGAACAGTACACCTCCCAGACAGAACAGTACACCTCCCAGACCCTCACAGAAACACAGAACAGTACACCTCCCAGAC
Organism: Babylonia areolata; assembly: GCF_041734735.1. Lineage (NCBI taxonomy): Eukaryota > Metazoa > Mollusca > Gastropoda > Neogastropoda > Buccinidae > Babylonia > Babylonia areolata. The sequence goes on from NC_134884.1 coordinate 456,262, forward strand.
ACTCACAGACACACAGAACAGTACACCTCCCAGACCCTCACAGGCAGAACAGTTCACCTCACAGACACACAGAACAGTACACCTCCCAGACCCTCACAGACACACACACACAGAACAGTCCACCTCACAGACATACAGATACACAGAACAGTACACCTCCCAGAGCCTCACAGACAGAACAGTACACCTCCCAGACCCTCACAGACAGAACAGTACACCTCCCAGACCCTCACAGACACACACACAGAACAGTACACCTCCCAGACACTCAAAGACACACACACAGAACAGTACACCTCCAAGACACTCACACACACAGACAGAACAGTACACCTCCCAGACCCTCACAGATACACAGAACAGTACACCTTCCAGACCCTCACAGACACACAGACAGAACAGTACACCTCCCAGACCCTCACAGACAGAACAGTACACCTCTCAGACCGTCACAGACACACAGAACAGTACACCTCCCAGACCCTCCCAGACAGAACAGTACACCCCCCAGACCCTCACAGACACACAGAACAGTACACCTCCCAGACCCTCACAGACACACAGAACAGTACACCTCCCAGACCCTCACACTCACAGACAGAACAGTACACCTCCCAGACCCTCACAGACAGAACAGTACATCTCCCAGACCCTCACAGACAGAACAGTACACCCCCCAGACCCTCACAGACACACAAAACAGTACACCTCCCAGACCCTCACAGACAGAACAGTACACCTCCCAGACCCTCACAGACAGAACAGTACACCCCCCAGACCCTCACAGACACACAGAACAGTACACCTCCCAGACCCTCACAGACAGAACAGTACACCTCCCAGACCCTCACAGACAGAACAGTACACCCCCCAGACACTCACAGACACACAGAACAGTACACCTCCCAGACCCTCACAGACAGAACAGTACACCTCCCAGACCCTCACAGACAGAACAGTACACCTCCCAGACCCTCACAGACACACGGATAGGCAGACGGTCCATCTGTGGTCAATAACACTGACATGGTTTTTCTCTGATCTCTCTTCTCTCGGACTAAGGCCAGAGATCAGGATGCGGCGTGGGAGGAGGGGTGGGGGAGGGGAGGGGAGGGGAGGGGAGAGAGAGAGAGAGAGAGAGAGAGAGAGAGAGAGAGAGAGAGAGACGAGGGGTGATAAAAAAATATGCGACAGTGACTGACTCCTCCCAGACAGAACAGTACACCTCCCAGACCCTCACAGAAACACAGAACAGTACACCTCCCAGACACTCACAGACACACAGAACAGTACACCTCCCAGACCCTCACAGGCAGAACAGTTCACCTCACAGACACACAGAACAGTACACCTCCCAGACCCTCACAGACACACACACACAGAACAGTCCACCTCACAGACATACAGATACACAGAACAGTACACCTCCCAGAGCCTCACAGACAGAACAGTACACCTCCCAGACCCTCACAGACAGAACAGTACACCTCCCAGACCCTCACAGACACACACACAGAACAGTACACCTCCCAGACACTCAAAGACACACACACAGAACAGTACACCTCCAAGACACTCACACACACAGACAGAACAGTACACCTCCCAGACCCTCACAGATACACAGAACAGTACACCTTCCAGACCCTCACAGACACACAGACAGAACAGTACACCTCCCAGACCCTCACAGACAGAACAGTACACCTCTCAGACCGTCACAGACACACAGAACAGTACACCTCCCAGACCCTCCCAGACAGAACAGTACACCCCCCAGACCCTCACAGACACACAGAACAGTACACCTCCCAGACCCTCACAGACACACAGAACAGTACACCTCCCAGACCCTCACACTCACAGACAGAACAGTACACCTCCCAGACCCTCACAGACAGAACAGTACATCTCCCAGACCCTCACAGACAGAACAGTACACCCCCCAGACCCTCACAGACACACAAACAGTACACCTCCCAGACCCTCACAGACAGAACAGTACACCTCCCAGACCCTCACAGACAGAACAGTACACCCCCCAGACCCTCACAGACACACAGAACAGTACACCTCCCAGACCCTCACAGACAGAACAGTACACCTCCCAGACCCTCACAGACAGAACAGTACACCCCCCAGACACTCACAGACACACAGAACAGTACACCTCCCAGACCCTCACAGACAGAACAGTACACCTCCCAGACCCTCACAGACAGAACAGTACACCTCCCAGACCCTCACAGACACACGGATAGGCAGACGGTCCATCTGTGGTCAATAACACTGACATGGTTTTTCTCTGATCTCTCTTCTCTCGGACTAAGGCCAGAGATCAGGATGCGGCGTGGGAGGAGGGGTGGGGGAGGGGAGGGGAAGGGAGGGGAGAGAGAGAGAGAGAGAGAGAGAGAGAGAGAGAGAGAGAGAGAGAGACGAGGGGTGATAAAAAAATATGCGACAGTGACTGACTGAATCGATGACTGAGTGACTGACTGACGGACTGCTGCCTTGTTGGGTTGCGTTGGGTTGCGTTGGTTTGGGCTGCGTTCCTTCGCACTGGGTTGGGTTGGGTTGGGTTGGGTTGGGTTGCATTTGGTTGCGTTGGGTTGCGTTGGGTTGGACTGCGTTCCGTCGCGTTGGGTTGAGTTGGGTTGGGTTGGAATGGGTTGCGTTGCGTTGGGTCGGGTTGCGTTGGGTTGCATTGCGTTGCGTTGCATTGCGTTGCGTTGGGTTTGGCTGCGTTGCGTTAGGTTGCGTTGGGTTGCATTGCGTTGCGTTGCATTGCGTTGCGTTGGGTTTGGCTGCGTTGCGTTAGGTTGCGTTGGGTTGCGTTGCGTTGCGTTGCTTTGGGTTGCGTTGTGTTGGGTTGGGTTGCGTTGTGTTGGGCTGCGTTACATTGCATTGCATTGTATTGTATTATGTTGTATTGCATTTGCCTTCTATGTATTTTTCATTCTTGCAATTTACTGTATCAGCTGATTTGTTTACTGTATCTATTTTATTTCACTTTACTGTATATTTTATTTCACTGTCACTGTATCTATTTTATTTCACTGTCACTGAATACAAAGCCCTCCCTTGGCAGACAGGTCACCACACTGCTGCTGCATGGAGCTGTCCTTCACGGCGTCATGTTGCTGACATTGCTGACATCACAGCGTCATGTTGCTGACATCACAGCGTCATGTTGCTGACATTGCTGACATCACAGCGTCATGTTGCTGACATCACAGCGTCATATTGCTGACATTGCTGACATCACAGCGTCATATTGCTGACATTGCTGACATCACAGGGTCATATTGCTGACATTGCTGATATCACAGCGTCATGTTGCTGACATTGCTGACATCACAGCGTCATATTGCTGACATTGCTGACATCACAGCGTCATGTTGCTGACATTGCTGACATCACAGCGTCATGTTGCTGACATCACAGCGTCATATTGCTGACATCACAGCGTCATATTGCTGACATCACAGCGTCATGTTGCTGACATTGCTGACATCGCAGCGTCATGTTACTGACATTGCTGACATCACAGCGTCATGTTACTGACACTGCTGACATCACAGCGTCATGTTACTGAGACTGCTGACATCACAGCGTCATATTGCTGACATTGCTGACATCACAGCGTCATGTTACTGACACTGCTGACATCACAGCGCCATGTAGCTGACATTGCTGACATCACAGCGTCACGTCACCGACATTACAACGTCATGATGTC